>NC_064864.1:39461369-39762202 GCF_024139225.1 Suncus etruscus | reverse complement strand
TTGAAGTACCCTGTGGGCCACACAACAAATGTCCTAGAGCCTTTGCCCAGAAAACCTTACACCTTAGATCCCATTATTTTTTTATTTTCTCAGGTTAGTTTCTACTCTCCTAATTCATATCTGAATGCTTTCAGTTCTCCTCTAAAGACCACACTTACCAGCCTGTAGAATTATATTATTATATGGCTATTTGCCTAGTACTGCCTTCCCTATTAGACTGTAAAAAATCGGGGAAGATATGTTTTACTGTAGTATATATTCTGTATCCACTCTCATATATTATGGTATAATTAAGTAAAATGAAGGAATGCAATAATTATTGAATTGAAACACTGGAGATTTCTTCCTTTTATTCCTAAAATGTATTAATTCCATCAAAGTTGAATTCCACCAGTCCACAACCACACCAAAATCAAACCAGGTAACATGGCAATTGGTGCAATATTTAATTTTTTCATAGTCTCTTCAAGCATATTAATTTTTCAGACTCTGTTAAAATTCCCTGTAGCTTTAAATAATAACTTTGGCAATCTCATCACTTATTATTACTGAGTCTATTTGAATAAACAAAGTTTATCCTTTTGAGAGTGATTCTGGTACTTCACAAACAAATCAGGTCTCCATTAGGTACTGCTGTGCCAGCAGCTCATATAAACAAATAGAATCATTTTCTTCCTTTCTTTTGCCTTTTATTAGAGATTACTAGTACTTTAATACAGATCACAGGATTTTTGTTATTGTTTGTCTATTTTTGTGGTATAAAAATACCAACTATTTTAACCATTCTTAAGAATACATCCCATTTCTATAAGATTAAGTGCATTCATTCTGTTTTGCAACCCTCACACCACTCCTAATGCTGTTTTTTAACCTCAACCTTGGAATCTAGTGGAATAAAAGTCACATATTCTAAGAACAAGTTCTTAAAAGTTCTCCACATAAAAACAAAATTACTAATGTTTACCTAAGAACAGTACATTAGGTCCTGGTTTAAAAATGAAAAAGCAGATGCTAAGGGAAGGGAATTACTTTTTTAGCAGTTGACAACACTGGTCATAACATATCTACAGTGAAGGTGCTTTTCTAGAATGCTTCTCTTTTAAAGAACTTTTTGACAGCTGGTCTAACTAATGTTCCTAACATGCTGGATACTTTGAAAACTGAGTGAGTCACTGGTACTAGTTCATTTGGTCTTCACAGCCATCTCCAACTGGTGTTATCTTCATTTATCCGTAAAGAAACTGAGTCATGGTGAGATAAATTTAAGTACACAAAATATTATAACTAGAATAAAGGTAATCTAGAAATGAAAAAAAATAGCTTAGTCCCTGAATTGTTTTAAATTCCACTGAAGTGTCATTCATTATTTTTCTTTTAATTGAGATAACTAGTTTCCAAGAATGTAAATATTTATGTCTTAGGGATACAATATTATCACACCATGCCTGCCACCAAAATACTAATATCTTACTACAGTACTTAGTACTTACTACAGTACATAGAAACCAGATAGTCACTAACCCCACTCAAATCCTAAGTGGGATGCTCTGTGCCTAAAGATTTGTTTTCATTGGACAGTGTCTATCTATGTCTTTGTTTTATGGCACTTACAAGTGAAATCATTAGGCACTTGTCCTTTTGATCCATTTGCTAAGTACCCACCTCCTCTAGTACCATCCATATTGTAGCAAAGAGCAATGTTTTATCTTTTATAGCTGAGTCACACCTTTTTATGTGGGAGAGGGGTTCCCAGTGATGCTAAGGAGCTCTAAGAGCCCCTCTGGGGCTCTGACCAACAACCCCTTTGACCAACAGGGTTGTCAGTGCAACATAGAGCTTGGTGATGTGATGCTGCTTGAACCCTTCAGTGTCTAGATACCTGGACTGTACCTGAGATGCTGGGGCCTCCAGAGACACACTCAAGGTTCTTGTGGCCACCAAGACCTACACTCAGCAATGCTGGGGGTCCCATGTGGTGCCAGGAATCAAACCAGATCTGGGATCCAGGCCCAAAATACATTTTAGTATACTCATCTGTCATGGGATATGTGAGTTGTTTTCAGATCTTGCTATTCTAAGTATGCTAAATTAACATAGATTTTCAAAAGGTTTTTTTAGGTTGTGTTTTTGCGTTCTTGGGAAGTGGAATTGCTGGATTATATGGTAGTCCTAGTTTTAATTTTTTGGGGAACTCTCCATTCTGTTTTCTATAGAGACTGAACAAGCTTACATTTATTTTACTCCACATCCTTGCTTTTTTGTTAGGATGGTTGGTGATTATTTTCTTGGACAGACAGAGGGGTATATACTTGACAATGTTCATGGTTTATTCTTGGCTCTGTGCTTAGGAATCTCTCCTGGCAGGCATCTGCAGGGAGCCATCTGGATTCTGGGGATCTAATGTGTATCAGCTATGTGCAAGGTGATGCTCTACCTGTTATACTACTGCTCTAGCTCCATGCTTCATACATTTTTGGTATAGGCCATTTCATTGGTGTAAAGTGGTACTTTGCTGTTACTGTGATTTGCATTTCCTTAATCATAAGTGATGCTGAGTTTTATTTTTATATGCCTGTGGGCTTTCTTCTTTGAAAAAGTGTTTGACCTGCTCTTCACTCCATTTTAAATGGGACTATTTTGTTGTTGAGTTTTATGAGTTTTTTATGTTTCCGTTTATTAGCCCTTGAAAGGATATATGGTATGAAAATATTTTCTCTCATTCAGTAAAATGTCTTTTTTAAGTAGAGAAAGAGCTTCTTTCGCAGGGAAAAGCTTTTTAGTTTGATGCAATTCTATGTGTTTATTTTTGCTCTGTTTTCCTTGCTAATGGAGCTGAATCACAGAAGATACCACTGAAGTCAATAGCAAATGTTTTGCATTTTTTCCTCAATGTAGTCTGTGAATTTGGGTCTAACATGTATGTCTTTAATCCATTTTAATCTAATTTTTGTGCATGCTGTGAGATAATGGTGGAGTTTCATTCTCTTGAAAGTGGCTATCCAATTTATTGAAAAGTCTTTTTTTTTTTAATTTTATGATCTTGGGTCAGAGTGATAGTACAAGGTCTTACCTTTCACAAATCTGACCCAGATCTGATTCTCAGCCCTCATATGGTTCATCAGTCCTGCCAGGACTTATCCTGAGCACTGTTGGCCCATAAACAAAACAAACGCCTTACCTCCATGCTATCTCTCTGGACCCTATTTTTACTTTATTTTATTAAATTTCTTTATTTTCAACACTGTGGTTTACAGAGTTGCTCATACTACAGTTCTTTCTGGCATTCAATATATCAACACCAATCCAACCACCAGTGTAGCATTCTCTTCATCCTTGCTACCAGTTTCCCAACTTCCCTGAAGCCTGGCCCTTGGCAGGTACAAAAATTTACTTAATATTTTTTGGTACAACTAAATGGTAATGGAATTATTAAAAAAAACTTCACTAAAAGAAATTTTGTGAAAATTGTCACATCTCACATTGTCTAAAAGTTTACTAAGCTATTTCTTGCTAGATTCTGTTTTGATTTTATTTGTTGAGTTTATGTGGCTTCTGTGATAATTTTATATCTGGTGTATTCTACTGGGAAGCTAGTATTAAAATTATGGGGGTGTTGTATAAAATGCATTCCAGGACTCTGAGAATTGTAGAGCTGGACCAATGAGCTCAGATGGTGACAGTAGTGGTTCCTGACCATTGGCTGATAGTACTTCTGAAAGGATAGAGGCACCAAAGGGAGGTGACCTACTTTGGCTCCAAACTGCCCCTGAAGATATCAGTCATGAAACCAGCATACCTAGAGATTTTGGTAGCTAGGAGTCTCTGCAGAGATTAGTGAAAATGTGTTGAATCTGGGTCATTGGCATGTAGTAGTGACATATTTTCAATGCATATATATTTAACCTCATTTATTAAATTGATTCAATAAGGTTCAAGCCTAGGTAGTGACTCGATGGTCCATATTATGTTATAATCTGAGCTGGCAGCAATAAAGCATGAAGAATCAGAAAAGGGAAGGAGAGGAAAATTCCTATATACATAAAGTTGCAGCAAGAAAGGCTTACAACCATCTCCCTCACATTGAGGTCGTGTGAAATATGATTGCCCCAAGGTGTTTTCTTGATGTTAAAAGGTTACCTGATATATCTGATCACCAAGATCTGGTTAACCTAACCAGCTGTGTGATGTTAGCACATTAATTTTTTTTCCTTGAATCACTATAAGATACAGAGTTAAAAAGTTGTTGATGGTTGAGTTTCGGTCATACGATGCTCCAACAACATCCCTTCACCAGTGTTCATTTCTCACTACCAATTTCCCCAGTTTTCATGCCATCCTTGACTCCACACTTACCCAGCCTCCCTCTATGGCAGACACTTTTCTCTGTCACTCTCAGTGCCTTTCTCTCACCTTTTAGGCATTGTGCTTTGCAGTAATATTACTAAAGTATATCATGCATATTAGCACAATTTTTCAAAAGGAACACCTCCACTCATGACCCCTGGAGCCTCCCTTTTTGGTACTCACCACAATTACAATAATAATTTGTTATTATGAAAAATTTTTTTTCAAAATGATATTTCAATTATATCAACGTTAGTTTTCCAATTCTCAGATGATCCTGGCACAAACTACATAAAAAACATACATACAAAAAAAATCTCTTGTCCTTCCTTAGTTTGTATTTTATAGTATGTTTAGCGATATAACTTATTCATCAAACTTAATCTTTGAACAATTTCAGAATTATCAACAAATGTGCTCCAAAGTAGCAATGTACAATAAAACTTTGTATATTTATGGAAAGGTCTTATGTTTACTGGCTGTTTACTGGTCTTATGTTTACTGTCCAATTTAACAGCCTTCTGCCACATGAAACTACAGAGTATTTGAAACCTGGTTAGTACAACCCAGGATCACATTTATTTTATTTTATTATTTTTGGGCCACACCCAGTGATGCTCAAGGGTTATTCCTGGTATATGCTCAGAAATTGCTCCTAGCTTGGGGGACCATATGGGATAATAGGGATCGAACCAAGATCCATCCAGGGTCAGGGTATGTACAAGGCAAATACCCTATCGCTGCGCAATCACTCCGACCCCTGGATCAGTATTTAAAATATATATATATATTTTTTGGTTTTTGGGTCACACCCGGTGGCGCTCAGGTGTTACTCCTGGCTCTATGCTCAGAAATAGCTCCTGGTAGGCTCGGGGGACCATATGGGATGCCGGGATTTGAACCACCGTCCTGCATACAAGACAAACGCTTTACCTCCATGCTATCTCTCCGGCCCCAGCATTTAAAATTTTATTTTTTTTAGTTAAGTTTAAAGAATTGTTTTTAACTATTGTTTATCATATAGAACAGAGTAAGATAAAATCATCCAAAGATAAATTCCTAAAATATTTTGGCCTTCAATATATGCTAGGAATTAAAGTTAGTGCATAAGCTCAACAAATGGCTAGTTGCAAATATAGAAGTGTAGAATAAAATTTATAAAGATATACTTCAGTTGTATTGTCTGCTCTTCAAATATCCGTGCCATTTATTAAAGACTGTCAAAGATCTTTTCCATTTTTCCAGGCCAACACAACAACACAGAATTACAACAGACTTCAAGATGACCAGAATGAATGAGGGAAGGTCATTCATGACCACAAGTATTTACTGGGAACACTAAGCCAAAGTCTGCCATGAATTTTGCTCCCTAGAAGTTGTTCTCTCCAATGATGAAATAATAAATATGGAGAAAGGTCAGATCAAGAAGGCAATCATGCGCTTTGAGAACTGGTAAATAAATAGCAAAACCAAGATGTAATAAGGCTACAACTGTGATTGAAGTTTTGCCAGAGTCTACATCACTCTTAACATGAGATTGGACCATGAGATCGGATCAACCTTTCATGCCAATGAGGGACTGCTGTGCTAGTCACAGTGTTGAATTTGTGTGACAAAAGAATATTGGCATAACATCTAAGCCTCTGCAATAAAGCAAATTATTTGCGTGGGAGACAAAAATTTCAGAGGCTGGACATGTGCATTCATTTGTTAGACTCACAGTTCAGAAACCTCTAATGAACATGGTCTTGGTAGTGAAGTGAGTGTCTCAATATGTTACCTCCTACATGTATGAATGTGCTTATAACATATTAATATATTCTGGCCCCTTGTTTATTTGTCTACTGTTTTTAATTATAATTAAAATTTTATTTAAACTATTGTGATTTAAAATTCCTTCATAATTAGGTTTTAGATATACAATGTTTTAGGACCAATCTCACTACCAGTGTCAATCTAAATATTCACAGATTTCATCCAATGACACCAGCCCCAGACTTCTATCATAACAATTTTTAATTTTTTGTTTGCTGGTGGTAACCATTGGTTAGTCTTTTTTTTTAAAATAATATCTTTATTTAAGCACCATGATTACAAACATATTTGTAGTTGGCAGTCATAAAAAAAAGAGCACACCTCCTTCCCCAGTGCAACCTTCCCACCATCAATGTCTCCCATGTTGTTAGCTCTGGCTTGATTATTTAGTCCTGTTCTCTTAGCACAACCAATGTACCTGAGACCCCTTAGTCCCTCTACCCTTTCATTTCATCTGTGTCATTCTTCTCGTCCACTCAATTTCTTTCCTTATCCTACTATATTCTGGGGTCTATAGTGTTCTCAACAATCCCCCATTAAAGTGATTGAATTTCTTCATCTAATTATTCTAAATACCACATATAACATGATATAATTTTAAAAATTATATATGACTATATAAATTTAAATGTAACTCGTGCTTTTTAATGAGTATATTAAAAATCAAATTATAAAGTATTGGTAAGATGGTTATGTCTAAATTTTACTTTGATGGAAAGGAAGTAGAAAAAATACACAATAGATTTAATAAGTCCAACTACGTTTTAGCTCAAATGTGGAAATTTTTGTTGCTCCATAAAGTTACAAATTACTATGTTTGATATATATGTATATGTATTTTGAGGTTTACCAAACTGGTAACATTTTGGAGATGAAGAACAACCTGTTCTTTCCAAAGTATCTTATATAAAACCTGTACATTTATTATTTTGATGACAATAATAACAGAATCAGAACAAAGGATGCAATGTTGTGCCACACCCACATTAAATAATGAATAAGAACTAAGCATTGGGCTCAGGGCATGTTTCAGTGACAAAAGTGCCTGCACTGCAAGCATGAGACTATTCCTGGTAACACTCTTGTGTCTAAGTCTGACCCTTGTCCTTTTGCTATCAGGGACCACTTACTGCAACAACAGAATGTGCAATCTCTGGTACATAGCTGGGAGTGGGGAAATGCTGCAAAAGGTTGATCCCCAGGAGATCACAGCAACCAAAAGATAAGGGAGCACTACCCCAGTGAACACATGTATGAACACCAGATCAACCAGATGAGTTGATCCTAAAATCAGAATGTATGTGAAACAAAACAGAATGTATGTGAACACAGTTGAATATGTGAAAAGGCCAAAACTAAAGTACATAGTTCTCTAAAGGCACCACAGTCGAGTGTGTCAACACCACAACTGAGTAAGTGTATGTGGACCCTATTCATTATAGAATCAAAGGGAAACAACAAAAAAATTTTAAAATAAAGTAGAGATAATAGAGACAGTAGAAAACTACCATATTATAGCACAGATCTGGATATAGAAAACAAAGCATTTGTCTTTGCATATTGGCTTAATTAATTTACTGGACAATTACCTTCCTACTAATAATTGATTCAGGACAGTTTTACTCCTACAATTTAATGAATGCTGACTTACTCAAGGGTAGACAAAACCTCCACTCCTGTGTGCTGATTTATCTTTACCCTAGGCTCCCTCAAACACACACACACACACACACACACACACACACACACAGACAGACATATACTTTCATACATTTGCAATGGGTTTGAATTACCTTGAGATTTTCTATTAATGGTTTGTTCTGGGTCAGACCGATGGTGATCATAGCAATCAGAGTCCCAATAAAGAAGAAGCCAAGGATGGTCAGTATATTTTTGGAGCAACATCCTTTCAATGTACTATCTAAAATTAAAAGTAGAAAAAGAAAATATCAATACAACATAGAATTTCCTCCTTTTTCTGAGTTGTCATGAGAACATCAAAGATAGATAGAAATTAACTCTATCCATAGGCACTTGTAAAGAAATTAGGAAATAATTCAGAAAAAAAGAACCAGTATGTACTGTGATGATGGAGCTAATGGGAAAAATTAGATCAGTTATCAGATATGGAGTGAAAAGAGAGGAAAAAACCCTTGATGAGGCTAATGAAGGCAGAAATAATAACAAAAAGTAAAGATGAGGCTAAAGAGATAGGTTAGTGGGTTAGGCACTTGCCTTGCATGTGGACAACTTAGGTGTGAGTTCTGGCACCACATATGGTCCCCTAATCCCTACCATGAGCAATCCTTAAGTATTTTTCAGTGGGTAAACTCTGAACACAGCTGGATGTGGCTCAATTCTCCATTTCTTCCCCCCAATAAAAAGAGATAAGAATTACTCTTATTCCAAAAAGTACCACTAAATGCTTTAAATAAAAATGTGGAGGAGGAAGAAAAGAATAAGAGAAGAGGGAGAGTAAGAGGCAGGAAATGGAGGAGAAGGGACAGAAGAGGAGGAGCAACTGGAGAAGGTGAAAGAGGAGGAGAAGGAGGAAGAGGAGGGGAGGAAGAGAGGAGAAAACATACTATTTCATGACAATTATTGGCTGGCAGAGCTCTTGGATTGTAAACTTACTTTATAAGAAGTAATTAGGAATAGCATAAAGGTTATGGAACTTTGAAGATATCTGATTTATTTCTTATCTTGAGTTTTATCTGGTAGTAGAATATTAAACAACTTCAACATGAGAATTATGCTAAAGCAAAAGTTACTGAGCCTTGTAAATGGGTCAACAGGCTGGAGTGCATGTTTTGCATGTGAAAGCTCCAGGTTCAATTCTCAGGATTCTATGCTCTCCTCCATGAACTTTGAGGAATGACCCCAAACACCAACTTAGAAATAGACACTAAGTTCCTGAGTGTGATCAAATAAATAAGTCCCACTAAATAAGGGAGGTAAGTAACTTGTACTTCTCTAATAGTATAGAATTTAGGCTAATATTTTATAGAGTAGATCATAATCTTCTCTTTCCTTTTAGTTTATAGTAGCAACTGCATACTGAAATGGGAACCTCCACAAGCTCTTGCACAAAAGCTCAAATTATATTCAAAAGTCTGTATCTGTATGGATCTTCAGGCTACAGCAAACTCCAAAATCTCAAATCAGTCCTCACTCATCAAAACAAACAGTACAAAAGTTAGATGTGTATTTGTTTATGCATCAAGAAATGATAGCTGATGTATAGAGCACTTGCCCACTTCTCTCTACCCCAAAGGACTTCAATTTGTTCAAATGCCTATTAATTCCCCATGAGTCCACTTGTTTAAGGGAGGGAAAACCGGTCATAACTTTGGAATTATCTCTATAGTTATGAGGTAATTTCATTCTCTCACCAGTAATTGACTCAGTGATGACATGTACCCAATTAAGGTCCATGAAATCCTGAAGGTATCTACTGAGGTAAATCTAGAAAAAATAGTGGAGGTATTCTTCCTCAGATACTGTTTGGCTTGAATGAGAGGACATTAGGAATGGAAAGGCAGAGTGATGGAGAGAACTTGTGTTCATGATGGTATGTTGAGTGCTAAAAGCCTGACCTCTTATCTTCTTATAAGACTCATGCTTTGTCCCAAATGAGAGTCAAAATTTTAATACCTTAAATCCTAAACACCCTAAGACAAATAGCGTGGCAGAAGTTTCCTGTTTGATATTAGAGCTCTGAAATCTGCAAAAAAAAAAAAAAAACAAAACAAAGCAAAAAATAAAAAAGAAAAAAAGAAACACTCCACTAAGTACTACTTAGGTGAATTTCCAAACTTGGGGTATTTAAAAACACAACCCTGAGGTGGGACAGTACTTGCTAAATAGGTCAATGTGGTTGGAAGTGTATTGAAGGCAATTTGGTGCCTCCTTATTGGTTCTTTGAGAAATCTGTTATGTTCTAATTGAACTCACTTATTTCAGTGATTCGTATGATCTATACTCTTAACCTTAGAGTTAAACAGTTGTCAATCGGTACCTTTTAAGTCCCTGAGGACTCATGGCCCTTTAAGCAACATACTCCTGTCTCTTTAGGTAAAGTGTCACCCCATTGAGGCCAGGTCATAAGACAGTGAGCCACACTGCCACCTGACCTTACAGTCTGGCTCTTTTGGAATAAAGCTTGTTCCAAGACCAGATCCTGGTAGACACATCCTAAAAGAGTAAATATCATCCAATAGAAGGTCTTCTCTATACCATTTTGTAGTCCTAATGGGTCGATATTGGTGCCTCTTTGCTGAGAACTGTTCATAAGAAAGGGTACTAACCCATAGTTACCAGAACTCATCAGCAGAAAAACAAAATGCCATAGATGTCTGTGGGATGGTTACAGTTACAATGAATCTGGACAAGCTACTTGGTGTTTCTAAATTTCCATATCCTCATGTTCATAATGGAAATCATAATGGTACCTACATGGGTTGCTAGGTAATAGTCAATGACCTAACAGTATATAACTACCTATTTTACAAGAACAAAAACACCTGTCTTTCAAATGCTACTCAGACCTTTAATGATAGCAAGTAATTAAACTTCACTCAAATTCTGTGATATAGATATGCATGTAGTACATGATCTTTGTCCAAGAGTCTGCATGTGTCAAATCTTTCTTATCTATTTACTATAACATCAGTCTTTGGAGTTAGGTCCCATCTACAAACAATGATCCTATCTCAAGAAAAGATCCTAATTATATCTACAAATTAAATTATCAATTAAATTATATTATTTCCAAATTAGATACAGTTATATAGATCAATATATAATATATGATTAGATTATGGTTACAGTTATATATAACTATGTGATATAGTTATAACATAGCATGCAAGTATAGTTATAACATGCAAAATATATAATATAGTTATATAATAGTTATATATAATTAGACTATAGTTACAGGTATTATCATAATCAGTCACTTTTACAAATGAGAAAATGGAGTCACAGAAAGGTAAGGAAATTGTCAGTATTATAATAATGTATTGTGGGGTCAGGAATTAAACCTGACCCAGATGCGAGGTTTAACACACTCTACCACCTTACACCCTTGATTGAGGCTTTACACAGTGGGCTTCAATCTCATTATTCAGAATTGCAAAGTGCCTGACTTTCAAAATGTGACTCAATGGTTATCTGAACTGTTGTAACTACTAACACCAATGTTCAATTTTATGCCTTTTAAAATAGTTTTTGTAGACCCTAAAAATCAGACACAATTAAACATTAGAAGGTGAGTATGTGATTCTTAGGGGGGTTAATAACAGAATAGGACTGATCTAAATTCTTTCAAATTCTCTATTGCATTAACCAGTACCCTTCCTTGGAGACAAGAAATCACTCAGACTCAGTTAATCCAAAGTAAAAGAACTCACCCAAAATTTTTATTCAGTTGAGAAGGTCTTCTACTTTATGTCACCATATTTTACCAATAAATAAATTTAGAGTCAAATTTGAAGATATTTTTAAATTTGGTGTTTTTTTTTTTTTCTATCTGGGCTTTTTAAAATAATTGGTTTGGGAATCACAACTGACAGTGCTCCTTGTTTTCTCCTCAGGGTTCACTCCTGTCAGGGTTCAGGGACTAGCCAGGAATCAAACCCAGGTTGGCCACATGCAAGGCAGATGCCCTATCTACTGTACTATTTTTCTGGCCCCTGCCAGAAGTCAGTACAATGTCAAAAAAAAAAACAAAAACATACTAATGCTAACAATGTGTTTTAAATCCCAATGATGACCAATTAGCTGAAATGCAAAAAAACTGAGAAAAGAAGGGGAAGGAAAAGAGAAGGGAAGAGAAGAGAAGGGAGAGAAGAGAGAAGAGGAGAGTAAGATATGTGAGAGGTGTGAGAGGAGAGGGGAAGAAGAGGGAAGAGAAAAGAGGAGAAAGAAAAACAGACAGCCTTGAAGACAAAAGCAGACTAAGAGACAGGGAGAAGAGCAAGAGGGAATGGAAAGAGAAGTTTGTTGAGAGGTAATTGAGTAAATAACCCATGTCCATAACCAGTTCCAGTGATCTCTTAAACTACAGATTTCAGAGGAAGCTATTTGCTTTTATTTATAGTCTTTTGCTTCTATTCTTTGAATGTAATTATCAGTTATTTCAGTTCACAGCTTTCTTATTAGAAGAAATGTGTTTATCTTAATGAAATAGCTGGCTAACCCAGAGTGACCCCTACAGAAATGGTCTGCTCTGGGTAGGAAGAACCCATCTAGCAACACCCAGGCATTAGAAGGCAGAACAAGCTCTTCTATTAGATCCTGACAACTACCATTTCTCCACCCCCACTGTGCTTGCTGTGGGCTGTGCTCTTCTCAGATTAGCATCAAGTAACTGACTTTTCATTTGGTGTGCCTAAGGCTAAGTGTTAATAATGGAAAAATTAAATGCTAACAGAGAATCTGAGTTTGGAAATAAAGAAGCAAAGGAAACTACTTCCAAGGTCTTCCCTGTCCTAATTTGCTTCCATCAACCATATCTTCTACCTCCTCACCTACACCACTCTGATCTCCTAAAATTTTTACTAGTTTTCTGCATTTTTGTTTGTTTGGGGGCTATACCCTGTTCTGCTTGTGGGTTACCCCTGGGTCTGTGCTCAGGAATTATTCCTTGCAAGCTTGGAGAATATATGGGATGCCAGAAAACAAAACCATGTGAACTGCATGCAAAGCAAATGCCCTGCCCACTGTACCATAGCTCTGACCCTCTTTTGAATTATTTTGTCCACAGGTCACAAAAAGACTGATATTTAACTTGGCAAGAGGAGGATTGTTTCAGGCAAAGTAATATCACCAAGTGATATCATTTTCTAGACAGATTCCCTATGTTCCAGCCAACAAGAACAACAAGTTCATAATCATAAGTTAATGATTTCTGCAGCAAGTATCTTATTTCCACTGAATGAATGATCGCATACAGCTGAGAAAAGTATGCCCCAGGGAATCTCTCTTTTCTCAAGCAGCTGTATTTGTCTACAAGCTTTGGTTATTTGTAGCAGGTGATAAAGACTGACTGCACTAGCCATGTGTCACAGTGTGAGTTAATTGACTCACTTAGGATGCCTAGCCATACAGACTTACTTTCACAAATTCTCTCAGTTTAATCTTCTCATGTTTATATAAATGAGGCACAAAATTTAGAAGCACAAAAATATGTCAAATGCAAAATTAAAAAATGTCAAACTAGGGGCCAAAGCAGTGGCATGGAGCAGTAAGGTGTCTGCCTTGCCCGAGCTAGCCTAGGACAAACAGCGGTTCGATCCCACAGCTTCCCATATGGTCCCCCAAGCCAGGAGCGATTTCTGAGAGCATAGCCAGGAGTAACCCCTGAGTGTCACCGGGGTTTCATACACCGGGTGTGGCTCCAAAAACAAAAACAAAAGGTCAAACTAGGAAAAGTTTTTGCAACAATTATAAATTACTTGATTTCCTCAATAAAGTAATTAAAATCCATTTAAAAAATGATCAAGGACTATGGATTTAGCAGTAGAGTATCTACTTCACCATGTGTGAGGTCCTGAGTTCAATCATTTATACAGAAAAGTAATAAATTAAAAAATAAATGATCAACTTATTTGTTAAAGAAATGAGCAAATCAATGAGTAAGTTAAAAAATTCTACACACATTAAATGCATTCTAATTATCTTTACCTTAAAATAAAAATGAAAAAGTAATGATACTTTTTAACACTTATCAGGATAGCAAATATTTTAAATTTTAATAAATATGTAATGTTATTACAGACTTCAAATGGCCAAAACATTTTTTAAATAATGATAATTACTAGAAGTTGAAAAGGATGCATAGCATTTGGCACTCTTACATTGGTACTAGGGAAGGAAAAATGATATAGATACCCCAGAAAGAACTGAAAAGTTTCAGTTCTGAATTTAAACTTATGATATGACCAAAAAAAAAAGTAACCAAGCACACCTGGGTTTAGATATGTACCCAGGAAGAGTGAAGACATATATCTGCACCAAGACCTGTATCAAAATATTTCTAATGGCTGTAATCATTATCCAAGACTCAAAATAACCCAAACATTCACCAACATGTGAATATATCCAAATTGTGATACAATTTTTGAGTTTCACTACAATCGAGTAGAATGCAATAAATACAATTAAGAGACACAATTGAGTAAAATTTTTGAAAAAAATACAATGAATTTCTATTCAATAATGGAAAGGGGACAAACTATTCATAATCTAACTGGATCTCAAGAGCACTGAGTGAAAGGGAACCTTACTCAAAAGACTATGTATTATAATTTATTTATGTAATAGTCTGGAAAAGGAAAAATTAAGTATAGAAATCAGATAAGTGGGTCAAGATTCATGAGCAGAAACTTGACTAGAGAATTACAGGGAACTTTCCAGACTGTGGATTATATCTGATTATATGCTAGGAAGGTGATTATATGCATTAGTTGAAATTTCTAGAATTGTATACACAAAAGGGTAATTTTGCTGATAATTTAATAGAGAAATTAGATATAGATAGAAAAAAATCTTGAGGGAACAAGCACCATGTATGTTGGCGCAAGTGTAATTTCATGCAACCTCTTTGGTGGTGGGTTTTGTTATATTTATCAGAAATGATCTAGGAATTTAAATTAGAAATTTAAAAAGAGGATATTATTGTGAATTTATAAAAAGATACAATCGGGATATTCAATGCAGAATTATTTGTATTATAAAAACAATGACTAAAGTTCCATTAATTGGTCTTTCAATACAAGCATAGCTCATCTAATTACATTTCATAGCTAAATGAACTTTTCATACTAGACTTATGTAATGGCCAGCACTTTTTTGGATAATAGAATATTTTAAAATTAATATATTGAATTATGTTTACATATATTCTTACTGTATACTTAACAGACTAGAGTACAAACAACTTTTGTATGTACTTCCACTCCCTGTTCTCTCTCTTCCTTAATTATCTAGGAATATTATGACTCTTAATAGAGAGGTTGTGGAGATAGCAAAAAGGATTGTAGTATATGCCTGAAATGCATAGACTTCTGGGTGCAATCCCTAGCACTGCAGAAATCTTTCCAAAATAAATAAACCCAGAAAAAAATTAAAATGGATCACATTAATAAGAGAAATTTCTGAGAGCCAAAAAAAAGGTCTTTGAAATAAAGCCCACTTATAGTTTGAAATAAAATGGCAAAGATGCTCGGAGCCTGAATGTTGACCACTGGAAAAGGGGATGTGTTGGTGGTTTGATGTTGATGCTACTGAGTCTTTGTGCACTCTGCAACCCTTCCATGCTACTTGCCAACCTGATTAATACAAGAAGACATCTTTGGTATGTTATGCCATGTAAGCAATATAATAGGGTATAGTTCTCTGAATAAGATAGGGTCAGGTTCCTGAATTTCTTTTTATTCTTTTTTGGTTTTGGGGTCACACCCGGCAGCGCTCAGGGGGTTACTCCTGGCTTTATGCTCAGAAATTGCCCCCGGTAGGCTCGCAGGACCATATGGGATGCTGGGATTCGAACCACCGTCCTTCTGCATGCAAGGCAAATATCATTCCTCCATGCTATCTCTCTGGCCCCCAAGTTTTTGAATTTCTATAGTCATTCTGTTAGACTTTCCAGTACCTAATTTTTCTCATTCTCTATCCTTCAGCAGACAGGATTTGCAGTTTAGATAATTATGTGAGAACTCAATCTTAAATTAATTAGTATCTGGTTCCTGTCAAAGAGTTGACAAAATTGCTATTTAGCAAAGGCAATACTAGGGTTTCCTAAACTTTTTGAAGCACATTTTTGTACTTATATAATGAGGTAGAATTAAGAGCCAGAAAAAGGTCCCTAGACCTGGTAGAAGAGTCTCCTATGAGAGTAATAGTCAACAAAGAAGAGACTATCTTATCAAAAATACTACTTTTTAAAACATATTGTCCAGGGGGCTGGAGAGATAACTGGCCTGGGACAGACCTGGGTTCAATCCCTGGCACCCCATATAGTCCTGTGCCTGCCAGGAGTGATTTCTGAGTGTAGAGCCAGGAGTAACCCTCAAGTGCCACTGGGTGTGGTCCAAAAACCAAAAATAAATAAATAAATAAATAAATAAATAAATAAATAAATAAAATAAAAATAAAACAGTACAGTCCACCTAACCAGAGTCTCTTCTTAAAACCAGAACACAACCAAAAATGGTGTTCAAATCATTAGTCCCCGCAATAGCCCTGCACACACCCAGGTGGTCTGCATGTTTAAACTTGCAGAGGTAGGAGGGCTGCTGTCATACATGGAGTAGTCTCGAAGCACTAAAATAAACAAGAGGAATTCCACATGCTTTCTCTTCTCTGGGATTAAAATAGTGAACTCTAAATGTAGAGAAATGTATAACTACTTCAACAAAAACTCGGGACTTCACACAAAAGTAAGCATGCATAATGATTTCTGGAAATGATTGCTAAAACAGCTGAAAACCTTTATAAACTCTAAGGAATACATGAATTGAAGAGGAAGTGTTTACTCCTATAAAAAGTATTTGTTGTCTTAAACTAACCTCCAGGAATGACACTGGTAGAACCACCTTTAAGGATGCGATAATGAACAACTAGATGGCAAAGACTGGGTGGAGTAAAGTCACTTCCTCTCTTCCTAAAACATTTATGGTGTTGGCATGTTTATTCTACTTATCTGTTGGTTTTCCCCCCTCTAGCATTCTCTGAGAGCTAAGTCATACCACACAAGTTCTTATGCTTTGACTTCCTTTGAAGTGTGTTTAGCCTTGGACTTGGTGCATTCCTAAACTTTACAAATCATGACATACACTCCTTGCCCATCGTCACGCCTGTTTTCCCCCATCATTCCACTAAATCCACAGTCTAGTGTTCAAATATTCAGTGTATATTTTCTATCGATTACTTTGTTTGATATTGCTACACAGTACAATACACAATACAAACTTTTTGATTTTGATATTGCTGCACAATACAAATCTTGCTACATAAATTATTTTTTCTTGATTTTCATAACATCAGACCCTTCTAGTAGTCCTCTATTGTTCTGACCTCTACTTTGCTGCTCCTTATTTCCTTCACACTATTTGTATGCGGATGCTTATAGTGCTCTACCATAGAACGTTAGCTCATCTCGATTTATTTATATACACCAAGTGTTTGATGAGCAGTCATCGTGATGATGCCTGCTTGTATCTGCTACTGGGACTTTCTCTTGAGCTTCAACGTGTCAAATCTATTCATTCTAGACACATATGCTTTCCTCTTCATAGTCAAATTCATTGTATATAAAAGTTAACTTTCTTTCCAACTCTGATTTTTCTGCATAATCTATTTGGTGAAAGAAGGTCACTACTACATCCCCTAGTCTCTTTAGATTCCTCTTTCTTCCTCCAATCAAACTCTAAATATTGTTACTTCCATCCACTAAATGCCTATAAAATCCACTCATGTATATTCTTTTTTATTTATATGTTTGTTTGTTAATTGTGGCACAATGGATTGAACTTTGGTCTACTGAATATAACCATACCTTTATCACTGAGTTACATCCTCAGTCCTTATTTCTTTTTGTCCTTTATTTTTCTCCCCTTTTTGGGGGGCACTGTGGAGAGACATACCTGATGGTGCTAAAGGTTTATTACTAGCTCTTTGCTAAGGAGTAACTTCTCGTGGTGCCTCAGGGATTCAGGTTTGGCCATATCAAGGCAAGTGCCTTGCCTCCTCTTGTACTATTTTTTGCTTGAATTTCTAAAATATCTAAAACATCCCCTTCTAAGTCATTGTCTATTTTGAAGCTAGCATGGTGGTCCTAAGAACAGAAACTGATTATGCAATTCCATCCATCAGAATTTCTTCAATAATTCTATCTCAAAATAAAAGTTCAAATATTTAACAACATATCTCTACACAAGCCAGGTACAATTTAAAGTTTTAGTCACTTGGTCTTTTTTTCTTCTTTCACATACTCATGCCTTGATTATGCTCTGGCTTCTCTTGCCTCAAACACTTTTAGTCCTTCTCTTCCTTACCTACCTAAAATTGGCTAGTGAGAAAATTGAGGCTGAGGATGATCAGTTTGTATAACTACTTCCAGGGAATTTTCCTGAAACCTCTTGCTTTTCCTCTAATAATAGATTAAATACCTTTCTTTTCATCTGTTACTAGGCTCCCATTTGCAATGCTATACTGTCTCTGAATTTATGCCAGTCTTCTCTACAATACTGAGAATACCTTGGAGAACAAAAAGAATATTTTAGAGCTCTGGAAACCAGAAAAGTTTAAGTTATTTATTTCAATATTTTGGTGTGTCACTTGAGTTAAGACTGATTAGAATTTTTGGTACACAATAGTTCCATCATGAAAAGAGGGAATTTATTTGATTATTCTTTGTGAAAAAAAAATTGGGGTGGGGGTTGCTTCTAAGCAATACTGGGAGAGCTGGGAATCACATTGATATTCAGCCACCAGGGCCTAATTGTTTAATACCCTAAGAACCAATGTACTGCTTCCCAGTCAGGGAGGACTGAGGGTCACCAGGGGTCACTGCTCATGTACTCATGGATCATGCAATGCCACAGATCAAAGTCAGCATGTGCTCCTTACTACAGAGCTATTTAGTGGCCTCTCTGTATATTTTTTAACTTTTTAATTCCATTGATTCTCTATTTAGTGAGCTTCATCTCAACCTCAGTTTGCATGCACTGTAGAAAGCAAGAGGACAGATGTTTGGACAATAACTCCCAACTCTGAACCCCAGAGCTTAGTCATATACTCCATGGAATATTTTTCTCAGTGAATTACCAAGAATAATAGATTCAAGTGCTATATTTATAATAGAAGGCATTGTACATTTAGCTGGTTCTTCCCAAGCAAGCATAATTAACTCTATTTTCCCTGACAATGAGCTATTCTGAGATAGTACAATTAGTTAATAATATATCTCCTCATATATAACCATGTTATATCAAAACTGTCACTTACAAGCTGCTTGAATTGGGTGTGTTAACATTTCTAATATTTCGTTTTCTAGATGAAAAAACTTAAAACATTTTGGAAGACTGCAGAGAATTTTCTATGAAAGAATGATTAAAGTGATTCCAATGAATTGGTCATATGTTGGAAATCTTCTAATTTATATTTAGCCCAACATCTGATTCTTAATCTTTCAGTTGCCTCCTTGACCTTTTCACATAAATATCTCACAGATACTTCAAACCAATTCTGCCCTCACACCTTTTATGAACATTTCTATGATTCAATTGATTGTAATAACCAATAAAAATGGAATCACGTCTATTGCTTTCTCATACTTTTCCTTAATCCAAGCAATACACTCATTTAGCAAATGAGTGCAAAGTCCTGGGATTTGAATTTACAAAGATTCTTAGACCCACAGAACCCTCTCCATTACTATTGTTTTCTTAGTTCAAATACATTGTTCACCTCTTCCTATGGTAGGCTCCTAACTGGTCTTTCTAGTTTCTCTTGCCTCTAGACAATCTGCTTTTCATACTTTAGCCTATCTAAAAGATCCCATCACTCACTGTTTCTTAAATCATCTCATAGCTTCCCATTAACTTAGAATAAAAATCAAAATTACTTCAGGAAACTCACAGATTCTGCATGCTGGACCCCCTTCTGGGCTTGCAACCTTTTATCACCAGTCTTCTCTTCATTTTTTGCCTCCTTTCAGGTCTTACTTCATCCTCTCTCCAATTTACAGGGCCCTAGTACACACTGTTTTTCACTATTTAAGACACTATCCTCCTACCCCCTTTACTTAGCTATTCTCTACTCTTTTTATGGATTCCAGCTGAAAGTGACTTCTTCAAGGATGAGTCAGAAAAATCATCCATGAACCTCAGGAAACCCAGACTAACTGGTGCCCTCAAAAAACCCTTACGTAGGCTGTTGTAACTAGTAAGTTTCTTACTACACTAGACATCTGGTTGCACAATAGATTAACTTGGAGAACTTTGTAAAAATATCAACTTGGCAGTCTCACCCCAGATTAATTAAATAAGAATTTCTGGAGGTGGCTATTCTTATATCCAAAGATTTCCAGTTATATTTCATTGCAGAATATGCTGAGAACCACTGGTTAGGAGGGCAAGAACTTTGTCTACACAGACAATTTAATTGTGCCAACCATGCAGCAATGTCTACATACAGTTGACACTCAATGAACAGTAACAAATGAATATTGTTGCCATTATTGGTATGGTAATGATTAAGGTAATATTCCCTACATTTTTTGGCATCTATAATTCTTTCTCACATAATTTCAAGAAAATAAAACTATGGCAGCCAAGTCATTAAAAAAAATATTAGTCTCTATTTTCCTGTCAACATAGTACTTTACTTAAGGACTCACCAGGCATAATATTTTCACAACATGATTCATCTCCAAGGTGAAGCAAATTATAGCATATGAATATAATTAAGTTCTACAATATCTTTTTAGGTGGGTATACACATCCGGTAACTATACTGAATTTTCTAATTTTATAATTTACTTTCTAATTTTACAACTTACTTTCTAATTTTATAATGACTGTGAGTTAATTATATTAACCATTTCTTTTGTTATCATTCTCATCTTATTTGACTTTACTCCTTTCTGGCAGTGAAATGGGCTTACTCCTGACTGCTCAGGAGTCAGTCCTGGTAGTATTCAGACCATACATAGTGCCAGGATTAGAACTCAGGTAGGTCATGTGAAAGACAAGTACTTTACCCCTGTATCTCTCTGTGTCTCCTGATTTGACTCTTCTAAGTAGCTGGCTATTTTTTCCAGACACGTGACCTATTTGCCAAACAAAAGTCAAGCCCGCTGCCCAAAGTCAAACCCTTGCTCAGAGACTTTTCTTCAGGAAAGGAAGACTTTAATTCAGCTTGCAGGACTTCTGTCTGATCAGCCCTGGGTCCAAAAGCAGGGTCTGGCAACTTCTTTAAAAATTTGTCTACAGATCTTTCTGCAGTTTAGTCTTCAGCTGTAAATCTACAGCAGATGACCTCAACAGCCTGTTAAAGCACAAATTGCTGGACCCCCTGAGAGTTTCTAATTTAGTGCCTGCGGGAGGGGCCAGAAAATTTGCATTTCTCACAAGCTACCAGATAAGGGGGGCTTCCTATACTGATTTAGGAATCACATTTTAAAAGTGCTTCTTTAATTCATAATACACCCTAGTTACCCTTTAGTTAATAACTGGTAAGTAAAATAATAAGAGAGCAATTGTGAAGCCTTTTAGAACTACTTCCTGCTCTTTATATTTCAAGATAACTACATTTAAGACAATCTTTTCGTATTTTAAGTCCAATCATGGATCTTTTCTCATGATCTCAGAAGAAGGACTTTCTCTGTGTTCTTTTGTTAACAACCCAAGAAATACCACACATATTCTCCTTTTATATAAAAGAGAATGTAGACTGTAAAGGTTTGAGAGGGAAGCCTGCTCCAATCTTTCCCAAATTGGCTGCTGCCTCATACTCTAACCCACTTTTTTGAAGAGCAGCTCCTATGCCTCCTCTGTGAAGAGGCTTTCAGGCTTACTTAACACATACATGGGAGAGCAGTGGAAAGAGCATAAGGAAAAGCTCTTCAAAGAAATAACCTTTAAAATCACTGTAGGTGGGGCTAGAGAGAGTACAGAGTTTAAGATGTTTGTTTGCCTTATATGTAACTGACACTAGTTCAATTCCTGACACCATCATAACTGACCTTGAGCAAGGAATGGCCTCTGAGCACCATAAAGCAAACAAACAAATATCATTTTAGGAAATTCCAGCAAGGGTTAGGTCAGGAGGCAGGTATGCAGCAGGAAAAATACTAACCCAACACCAGTCTCCTGGCCAGCTCCAAGGCAAGCAAGTCCCTGTCATTAGAATAAACAGCTCTATCAACATGAACTTGAGCCTCAGGAATGACTCATGAGACCAATGCATACAGATGTATAAACAACATGTCTTCATTCTACAAGAGAGTGAGTTGGAAACAAAGGCTGTCTTATTTGGGTGCATTCTGGAAGTAACCCTCTAGCCCAGTCTGTCCAGGACCATCCTGATTTTAGCACTTTCTCTGGACCACCTTCCTCAATCACGTAGTCCCTTTCCCTTCACCTCTTTGTTGCTACCCTCCTCTCAAATATACAGACACCCTCTCCTCAAAGAAGTATTCCTTACTGGTGATCTGGGCCCTAATGGTATTGTTTTAACTATTTTCTTCTTCCCTAAACTCAGATTTGTTTCTGATTTCACTATTATCCTTACAGTTTCTATCATTTACTCTGACTTTTTAAATTCCCCATGCACCTGTTGTATCTTTTATAGATTAAAATAAATTCTTTTAGGGGCCAGAGCAATAACACAGCTGGTAGGGTGTTTGCCTTGCACATGACCAACTTGGGTTTGATCACAGGCATCCCATATGGTCCCTGAGGTCAGAGCCAGGAATAACCCCGGTACACCTCTGGGTGTGGCCCCCAAACAACAACAAAACAAAACAATAACAAGCACAAATTCTTTTAGACCAGAGACTGGTAAACAGCAGGTAAAGTGCTGGCTTTGCATGTGGTCCAACTGGGTTCCATCTCTGGCTCTTATATAGTCCCCGAGTACTACAAAAGTAAAGCCTGAGCACAGAGTCGGGGGTCAGCCCAGAGTACAGGCAACTGTGGCCCAATACCACCTCTCAAAACAATTTTTTCTATTAGAAGATCATTTGAGGGGGCTGGAGAGGTGGCGCTAGGTGTCTGTCTTGCAAGTGCTAGCCTAGGATGGACTGTGGTTTGATCCCCCCCAGCATCCCATATGATCCCCCCAACCCAGGGGTGATTTCTGAGCTCATAGCCAGAAGTAACCCCTGCGTGTCAAACATGGTGTGACCCCTTGATAGTCAACCAGACAAACCTAACAAAAATATACTAGCTGAAAAGAGAAATGGAAGAGAGAGAGAGAGATATAGGGCACTCCATCCCCAGAAACCTTGATATACAGTCTTCTCCAATGCACATGAGTCATTCTCCAGGATAGACCACATGCTGGCCCACAAAACATATTTCCAAAAAATCAAGAAGATAAAAATAGTGCAGACTACCTTTGCTGAGCACAAGGCACTGAAATTAGATGTGAACTACAAAGTGACACAGAAGAAAAACTTTAACATCTGGAAATTAAACAACTTACTACTGAAAAACCAGTGGGTCAGAGATGAAATCAAAGAGGAAATCAAAACATTCTTGGAAACAAAGGACAATAAAGACACAAATTATCAGAATTTATGGGACACAGCCAAAGCAGTACTGAGAGGAAAATGTATAGCCTTGCAAGCACACATCAGGAAGGAAGAAGGGACCTACATGAATAGCTTAATGACACAGCTTATAAAATTAGAAAATGATCAACAAAAGGAACCAAAAATAGGTAGGCAGAAGGAAATAACAAAGCTTAGAGCAGAAATCAATTGAAAACAGAAATAAACAACTGAGAAGCTTCTGCACCTAAGAGGAAATAGTGCCTAAGATACAAAAGCCACCCACAGAATGGGAGAAACTATTCACCCAATACCCATCAGACAAGGGACTAATATCAAAAATATACAAGATGCTGACAGAACTTATAAGAAAAAAACATCTAATCCCATCAAAAAATGGGGAGAAGAAATGAACAGACATTTCCTTAAAGAAGAAATACAAATGGCCAAAAGACACATAAAACATGCTCCATATCACTAATCATCAGAGAGATGCAAATTAAAACAATATGAAGTACCATCTCACACCACAGAGACTGGCACACATCACAAAGAACAAGAACAATCAGTGCTGGTGGGGATGTGGAGAGAAAAGAACTCTTATTCACTGCTGGTGGGAATGCTGTCTAGTCCAGCCTTTATGGAAAACAATATAGAAATTCCTCAAAAAACTAAAAATTGGGACTGGAGAGATAGCGTGGAGGTAGAGTGTTTGCCTTGCATGCAGAAGGACGGTGATTCGAATCCTGGCATCCCAGATAGTCCCCTGAGTCTTCCAGGAGTGACTTCTGAGCGTAAAGTCAAGAGTAACCTCTGAGTGCTGCCAGGTGTGACCCAAAAACAAAACAAAACAAAACAAAAATTAAAAATCTTTTGCTGAAATAAAATATATTACACATAAAAATTAAGGGACTGCCAAAATATATTTAGCAAATCTGTGCCAGTTTTAAGGAACTGGGGCTTTCTTTTTGGGTGCTAATAAATCTTTCACATTTATTTGAAAGATTTCATTTAAAATGAATGTCAAGTGGAGCTTAATCTGAATCTCCCCCCTACTTTATTACTTAAAGAATTAACTCTGAAATTGAAAAACAGCATCTCTTTAGAGTTCTATTATCTCATTTGGAAAAATTAGGGGCTCTCTTAATAACACTCTATCTGTTTTAAAAGCTTTTGAATAATGCATGCTTTACTTTGAATTGACTTCTTCATTTTTTTAATTTGAAGAAAAATAAGAGACTCAGACATTCAAATTCCCTTGCATAATTCATTAGCATTGTACATCCTTTTTCATGTCCTTGCACTGAACCAAAACCAAAATAATCTTTTTTATTATCTGAGCATTTTTTCCTAAATGCCTCATCTCCAACAGTTCCCAGCTAAAGTGATGATACTTTTAAAAGAATTCTCCTAGTTTTTCAACTTTTTGTCAAATAACTGCCATCTTATCTTTATTTCTTTCTTTCTTTTATTCCTTATCTATTTTTTACTGCACACATCCTTGGAGATAAACTTTCTATTTTCTAAAATGTATGGTTATATTGAAAGTTTTGGAAAAGATGAAATATCTAAAATGAAAAAAATTAATTCATTCATAACTTTTGAACTCTTTATCAAAGGCCTTCTGTTAAAAGAACTGGCTTGAGGGGCTTGAGAGATAGCATGGAGGTAAGGCGATTGCTTTTCATGCAGAAGGATGGTGGTTCAAATCCCGGCATCTCATATCGTCTCCCAGCCTGCCAGAAATGATTTCTGAGCATAGAGCCAGGAGTTCCCTGAGTGCTGCCGGCTGTGACCCAAAAACAAAAAAAAAAAAAAAACAAAAAAAAAACAAAGAAAGAAAGAAAGAAAGAAAGAAAGAAAGAAAGAAAGAAAGAAAGAAAGAAAGAAAGAAAGAAAGAAAGAAAGAAAGAAAGAAAGAAAGAAAGAAAGAAAGAAAGAAAGAAAGAAAGAAAGAAAGAAAGAAAGAAAGAAAGAAAGAAAGAAAGAAAGAAAGAAAGAAAGAAAGAAAGAAAGAAAGAAAAAGAACTGGCTTGAAATGTCTTTCACTTTTTTTTTTTTGTAGTTGTTGTTGTTTTGTTTGTTTGTTTTCAGGCTACCCCCAGCAGTGCTCAGAAGTTACTTCTTGATCTGAACTCAGGAATCACTCCTAGTGGTGCGTAGGGAACCAAATGGGATGCCAGAAATTGAACTTCGGGTTGGCCTCAAGTGCCCCATACACTGTACTATCTCTCTGGCCCTCTTTTACTTTTCTTACCATTAATATTACTTACATATTACATAGCCAGATTTGTCATTTAGTTGACTGTTTCTTTTTTAGTCTATTTTTTGTCTTTTGTTTGTTTGTTTTGGGTCAAACTCTAAGGCGCTCAGGGTTTACTCCTGGCTCTGCACTCAAAAATCGCTCCTGGCAGGCTGGAGGACCATAGGGGATGCCAGGAATCGAACCGGCATTCATCCTATGTTGGCCAAATGCAAGGCAAATGCTCTACCGCTACTATTGCTCCAGCCCCTATTTTTGGTCAGTAAAGTAGTTTCACTTAAAAACATATAATGAAAGAGAAGGACACAACACTTTGCAGGCTATGATTTGTGATGCTGGCAACAGTGAGTACACTTAGAGTAATCTCTTGAGTCATATTCTTTAGTAAACCTGACTATGCACTCTTACCTATCATTTATTTAATTTTATTTTTTAAAAAGTGAGGTGATGCTACAGAAGATGGATTAAAATGACACTGAAGAAACATAACTGCTAGAACCACAAAGAAAGACTTCATAAACTCCATTCTCTGAGCTGCACAGCCACCAAGATCTCTAGAAACAGAGGTCTGATTTTACCATCCAAGACAAAGCAGAAGTCTTCCACACACCACAAAAGCAGCAAGGGGAGAGTAAATGATCATGCAAGGAGTTTAGAGTTAATCCCATGACAGTATACTTCAGGGGTGGAGAAACCCTATATCTCCTAGATCAAGGGAATTCCCTCTACAATATCCCCAATAGTTACTGTGCCTATGTAGGGGGATAAAGAAAAGGAGAAAAAAAAAAGCACAAAACAATCATTTTTCCACATGTTTATTTATCGATTGATCGATTTTTTTTGACGTCTTTATTTTGGTGTGGAGATTACGGTTGATGTCTCCAATATTATTTTATTTTATTTTGTCTTGTCTTTCTCTTTCTTTTTGCACTTGAGCATGAGTTGATTTCAGAACCGAGACTATTGTGTGGTGCCTGTCTTTATTGCTATAGTGCTCACCGGTTATTTAATTCGATCATTTTTTCTGTATTGTTGTGGTATTTCAATTACCTTTTTCACATCCTCTCTCAAACTGAGGTTGGAAGCCTCTAGAGGGACTCAGCCCATTTTCAGCATATTTGACTTTTGACTTTTTTTTCCTCTTATTTTGTACCCCATTCTATTGCTTTTCTTGCCTTCAAACAAAACCACATACCTCAATTTTTCTAGCTCTGCCTCTTAAATAGAGGGGGAAACAAGGGAGGGTTCCAGGACCAAATAGATATGTGATCACTAATAGTAAGCCAGACAAAGAGGGGTCCACCTACTCTAGCAGTCCGGGGGGGTGATGGTGGGGTATATGGGTTGTAGAAAGTGAACTGGAATGGGGGGAGGACATAGTTGGTGATGGGTATTCCCCTGACTCAATGTTAATATGTACCTAAAATACTACTGTGAAAGATATGTAAGCCATTATGGACAAAAATGTGTTTTTAATCAGAAACTTTCTTTGACTTACATGTATTATTATTATATCAATTATATTATATGTTATGTTATGTTACTATATTATGTTATGTTAGTTTACCTCATTATGTTAATCAATTTTGTCTCTTGAATAAATTCTTACAATAAAAAAAAGTGAAGTGATGTATTTGATTCCTTCCAGACTAGCAATGCGTAAATTAATAAATAATTTCTTCTACCTTGTTAACTACATCTTTATTTTTAATTAGAATTATGCCAAAAAGAAAGGGTATGGCCACTTTCCTGAACTTACAGAAAGTATCTGCAAGCACAGTGAAAAAATTTTGCACATTTTATTTTTTGAAGATTGAATTTCAAATATACATCCAAAAAAAACTAAGCTCTCAGAATTTCATAATTAAAAAGGATTGAAGGAAGATTAATAGAGGAAAGTATTTCAAACATTACTGTGAACTCCTTTGTGCCAGGAATCACACTTCACATCATAATTATCTTTTGGGGGGAGTAGGCTACACCCAGCAGCGCTCAGAGATTACTCCTTGCTCTGCATTTAGAAATTACTCCTGGCAGGCTCAGGGAGCCTTATGGGATGCCAGGGATTAAATGCCCTCTCCACTGTGCTAGAGCTCTGGTCCCAGCACATCATTATTTTTAATCCTCTCAAAGGTCTTGTATACCATCTTAGTCCTTGTTTTACAAATAATAAAAATGCAAATGAGATAGGTTTAGTAACTTCACTATTCCAACAAGAGAATATTTGGGAACAAAATTTTTCAAGCCTAGTACAAAGTTCACCATTATTTGAAATACTGTATAGATAGTTTATTATTATAACTTATAATAGAAACACTTCGTCCAAAACTTTCACAAGACTAGAATGGCTTAAGTGGGATAATGGTGGTACCAAGAACTTAACCCTTGTCCAAGACATATGCTCTAAGTAATATTGCTGGCCCTAGAGTTGTTCATCTGAAGTTTATATATTAATGTCCTTTGCATTCTTCCTCCTGTGCATTCTCACTCAAAGTCTTACTTATTTCCCATCTCATGCTTCTATATTCTCAGTTAACAGAGGCCCACCTTTCCTCGTCCTTTGTCCCAAATAGCTTCATATACATATAAATGGAAGCATATTTATTTCAATAGGCTACTTTAATTTAAAACACACACACACACACATAATACAAAAAGACTTGGCTCAAATAAGATTTGAATAGTAGGCCAATCAAATTTCCCCTCAAAGTTGTATCAATGAATCATAGATTTATTTCTCATTTTTCTTTTTTAGTTCTTTCCTGAACAATTAATTTAGCTAACTTTTACATATGAAGATGCAAAGTCTATAATCTAGAAATGTCCTGTGTATTATTCCAATGTTAGTAGTTCATTACATAAGTTAAACTGAAAGCAAAACTAAAACCTAGAAGTTACCAGATCCAAAATTCATGAGTAATGGTATATGCTCAGTCTTTGTTTCCTCAGTTGTAAAATAATGATTAATAACAATATCAACTTGTAAGGAATGTTAAAATGATCAGATTAAATTGAGTAATGTAAGAAACTGTCTTTGGAACTGTAAAGTCAGTATTATGATGATAAGATTTTATATGGTACTAGCTTCATTTACGATCAATATAAAAACCAAATGTGGAAATGAACAATAGTCATATAATTAGAGGATTTTATAACTATAAATAATAGAGTTATTTTTAGTTTTTTAAATTTCCACTTTCCTTTTTTTCTCCATAATATAAAGTTCTAGCGTAGGTAATAAACTTCTCTCACCTCAGCAACAAGTTTATTTATCTTACTGAATTTGTATTTTAGGGAATATTTGTTCCCGCTGATAATGGGCAGTGGAATCATGACTTGTTAGATACCAGTCCTGATCTAACTTCTTTCTTGCAAAGCAACATGAGCCATAAGTTCTAGAATAAGGGAGGTTGGAGGATACCCAAATCACCTCTATTCCCTCCTGATCCTGTCCTTTCTTCCAGGATGATTTTTCAAGATCCTCTGAAGACAAGATGGAAATACTTGTGCTCAAAGAATCCTCTATTCTATTTTTCTTCCTGCTCAACAGTTTAGATTAGTTGGAGCAGAAATAGTTCTGGCAGCCTTAAAAGTAGAGAGAAGTGGGAGAGATAGCATAAAAAGCTGAAGCACATGTTTTGTATGCAGGAGTTTCATATTTGATAGCCAGCAAGACATGGTTCCTTAACACTTCTAGAGTAACTTGCCAACAACATTGTGTGTGCCCCACCCAATCTTTCCTCCCCTCATAATAGAGGAAGAAGATTCTATGGTCCTTCACACCTTGAGTGAATTATTGAACTGGACTGCTTCCCCCAAGCTTATCAAGGCTGAATAGAAAATCGGAAGCAGTAAGGGAAGGGGTGTGGCAACTTGACTGCTAAAAACTGGGAGCAAAGGGTCTATGTAGCACTCAGGTCTGAGATGCAAGGTAGAAGGACAAAGGGGTCAGGAGGTAGTAAGAAGGCTCAAAAATGAGACCCTCAGATCATACATCTACTTCACCAGAAACTAATCTTACCAAGATCTCACCTGCCCCCTTTGTACCTATCCCAATAAAATAAGCAATATCAGGAACTTGCAGAGTTTGCTCCATGGGAGCATACATGTTTATCAGAATCTGAGTTTGATTCCTGGTATTATATGCCTGGCCCTCAGCACAATCAGCTAACTCTTAAAAAGTGATCCTGAGTCCAAAAGCACTGATGGATGTGACTCTGGGGGAAAGGGTGGAGAAAGCAACAGGCTTGGGATGTGTTTAAATGGAAGACAACATATCTTATATGTGTAAAGTCTTGTATTTGATTCTCAGAACCACATTGCGGGGGTGGGGTGGAGTGAGATGGAGAATAGCATCAAAGGACCCTAGGCCATGAAAATTATCCACACAGTTATTCTCATCATCATTTGCTATGTACTTTCTGGGTAAAATCCACTACATACATGAGAACTTTATAGTCTTATAGGGAGACTCTGCCCATTTTGCACTTGAAGGAATGGGGTCAGAAAATTTGGAGATGTTCACAGTCACACAGATAATAAATGCAAAGCCAGAATCTGAGCAAAAGCCTGCCTGGTTATGGAACTACTATTTGCATGGGTTTGCTTTTTAATGTATTAGGAAATATACATTTCATTATAGTTAAGGTTGGTGAAATTCTTACAATGTCTAGAAACATGTGCCTACATATAGGCATGTGTATATCTTCACTTAATTCTCAATTTTTTGTGGTTTCTATAATGCTTTCAAGCTCAGAAAAGGGAAAACTGAGGCCCCGAATGCTTGAGTACTAAAAATTTTATTTATTAATTATTAGAAGAAACACTCAAAGTCTCTTCTGTCACCTCCACCCACTCACATCCTGTGACCACCTTCAAGATCATCTTCTGAGAGAAGACCAACTTCTCTCCAACCACCTCTGAGAACAAGTGGTTTCTCAGAAGTTGAATTTTTTTTAATTTTTTAAAATTTAATTACCATGTTTACAAAAATCTTCATTATGGAGTTTCAGTCATGGAATGTACACCACCCTTCACCAGTGCAATCTTTCCATCACCATTGTCCTCCCATTTTCCTCTCTCATCTGAAGCTCCTACTTGTCTTTCAGACAGACATTCTGCTTCTCTCCCTCACTATCATTGTCATGGTAGTTGTCATTGTGGTTAGTGCTCTAGCTGCACTCACCACTCTTTGAGGCAAGCTTCAAGTCATGAGCTGGTATTTCATCATCCAGATCCATTGTCTCTCTTTTATTTTTTCTTATATCTCACAGATTAGTGAGATTTCTATGTCTATTCCTCTCCCGCTGGCTCATTTCACTCAGCATAACAGTCTCCATGTCCATCCATGTATAGACAAATTTTATGACTTCATTTTTCCTAATAGCTGCATATTATTTCATTGTGTAAATGTACCACAGTGTCTTTAGCCACTCATCTATTGTTGGGCACCTGGGTTGTTTCCAGATTCTGGCTATTGTAATCAGTGCTGCAATAAATATAGGGATGCAAAGGGTATTTTTGTATTGTATTTTTTGTGTTCCTAGAGTATATCCCTAAGTGTGGTATAGCTGGATCATATGGGAACTCAGTTTCCAGCTTTTTGAGGTATATCCATATTATTTTTCAGAAAGATTGGACAGACAGCATTCCCATCCGCAGTGAATGAGTTTTTTTTTTTCCTTTTTTGGTTTTTGGGCCACACCCGGTGGTGCTCAGGGGTAACTCCTGGCTGTCTGCTCAGAAATAGCTCCTGGCAGGCACGAGAGACCATATGGGACACCAGGATTCGAACCAACCACGTTAGATCCTGGATCAGCTGCTTGCAAGGCAAACACCGCTGTGCTATCTCTCTGGGCCCGTGAATGAGTTTCTTGTTTCTTATTCCCTGCATCACCAACAGCACTGGTTGTTCTGTTCTTTGTGATGTGTGCCAGTCTTTGTGGGGTAAGATGATACCTTATTGCTGTTTTGATTTGCATCTCCCTAATGATTAGTAATGTGGAGCATTTTTTCATGTGCCTTTTGACCATCTGCATTTTTTTTCTTTTGGGGGGCCACACCTGTTGCCGCTCACGAGTTACTTCTGATTATGTGCTCAGAAATCACTCCTGGCTTGGAGGACCATATGGGATGCTGGGGGATCAAACCGTGGTCTGTCCTAGGTTAGCTGCATGCTAGGCAAATGCCCTACCGCTTGTGCCACCATTCCAGCCCTGCCTTTATTTATTTTTTTAGGAAATGTCTGTTCATTTCTTCTATTTTTGATGGAGTTAGATATATTTTTCTTGTTAAGTTTTGTTAGTACAGAGGTTGAGTTTTATGACTGACCTATGTGTATCAATGTTATAATCTTGATTACAATTTATCAAAAATGTTCCATTGGCTATAATTTTGCCCAAAGCCTGGACTGTTTATACTATACTATCTTATTTTATTGTCATAACAAAGTTAAAATTAAGTAATACTATTAATTCCATTTTACAGGGAGGAAAACTGAACCCCAGAGAAGTGAAACTGCCTGCATGAGGCCTCACAGAGAATAAAAAAAAAGGTAGTAGAAGGACTGGGAAGTAGTCCATTCGAATGCTCGAATTTTCTGCTCTCCTTACTGGAAGGAGACTGTAACAAGAGCCCTTACTGAAAACAGAGTCAGAAGTTATCTAGTCACAAAAATAGAAGATGCAAACAAGTACAAAAAGTTTGAAGAGCTGGTTGTTTTGAACGTGGATGCATGATCACAAAGGATGACTTCCATAGTAGTGAGCTATCATGTGAGTTAACATTCTGCAATCAATAAAGGGACTTCTTCCCAAGTTGATAGGTGACTATAGAATTGTTACCTGTGCTTTCTGGCTTTGCCTTGTGAACTGTTAGCTCCTCTATGCTTAGATAATTCAGTTCAGTTCTTATCTCTCTCTCTCTCTCTCTCTCTCTCTCTCTCTCTCTCTCTCTCTCTCTCTCTCTCTCTCTCACACACACACACACACACACACACACACACACACCATACACACCACTCTTAAACTTAAATTCTCTGCAACTATCTCATCCCAGTCTTGTCCAGGGAAAATGGAATGCAAATTTTACAAACCCTGATGTTTAAATCCTGCCTTCACCTGTTCTCCATTTGTATTTTTTCTCTGAAAAAGTAAACTCTCCCTTCTTTCTTCACTAAAAGCCATAGGGAAAAAGCACTGTGTTCAGTGGTGCTTTCCTGAGTATTCTGGGTAAATGGAAGCAGCAAATTAGATACAGTGTGTAGTACATATGGTACCAGTATTGGTCTCAGAACTTGAATTTTCAGGATCCAATATGGTTTGAGGGTGCCTGGGAAACGAAGCTAGATTTTTTTTCCTCCAAGACCTGTATTTAGCCTCAGTTTCTACAAGAAACATCAGAGCTCATTGGAGTTCCCATGTCTTCCTCATGAACAGTTGGTTCTATGTCTTCCCAAAAAATGTCTTGTTCCAAGAAAGATCCAGTAATAAAAAGCTGGGTTTCTTTCTTGGCTTCAGAGTCTCTTTCTTTTGACATCCTCTCTTACTGATAATTTGGCGAATAGTCAAATAATTATCCTGATCTCTCTAACAAAAAAAAAAAAAAACTTGGATCCAGCTAATTACCAGAGTGGATATTAATATTGTGCTATTTGTACAGAATGAAATATTATGCAGCCATAAGGAATGATGAAACCATATACTTCACTGCCACTTGAATGAAACTGGAAGATTTTATGTTAAGTGAATTAAGTCAAAAGGTCAAGGACAAATACAAGATGTTCTCACTAATCTGTGGTACATGGGAACAGGAGTATCAGAAGTAGCAAAACATTGTAAATAGATTACAGAAACAAAAATGCCAAGGAAGGAGAGAAATTAAGGAAGGAGGGTGATGAAGAAGAGAAGGACTGGAAGCATGTAGGGGTAAGGCACTGGAGTTTGGTCATGTGTGTGAGATTGAGGCAGTTATCTGCATATATTTACCTACTAGTCCTAACACTACTAAAAGCTTGGGTCCTAAACTAAAAATAAATGTATGTAAACAACTTAAAATCATGGTGTCTAAAAATGTTTTAAATAAAAATTTAAAACTGGGGTCAGGTGGGGCCAGAGAGATAGCATGGAGGTAATGTGTTTGCCTTGCATTCAGAAGGTTGGTGTTTTGATTCCTGGGATCCCAAATGGTCCCCGAGTCTGCCAGGAGCGATTTCTGAGTGTAGAGCCATGAGTAACCCCTGAGCACTGCCAGATGTGACCCAAAAACAAAAACAGAAACAAAACTGGGGTTAGGGAGACACCTCAAAGGGCTGGCTCACATGTTTTATTTGCAAGAGTCCCAGATTCAATCCCAGGCACCAGACCCTATGTTCCCTGGACATTACCCTAAGTACCTATTCATGTACTCTATCTACTCTGCAATCCCAGTACCACTAGATATGACCTCTAGCAAACAAAAATATACAAATATTTTTGGAGCCACATGCAGCAGCTCAGGGATTACTCCTGGCAGTGTTCAAGGGATGCCGGGGATTGAACACAGGTCGGCTATATACAAGGCAAGTACCCTACCCACTGTGCCATCACTCCAGTTCCACAAATTAAAATTTTAAGAAAAACAAAATAAAATCATTTGGTTTTATAATGCATCATCTTATCATGCTCCTCTCCTGAAAAACTAGAAGGAGCAAAAAGAAAAAATTTGACCTGCAATCTGTTTTTTGTTTTTTTTGTTTTTTGTTTTTTTGGGGGCCACACCCATCGGTGTCAGGGGTTACTCCTGGCTGTCTGCTCAGAAATAGTTCCTGGTAGGCACTGGGGACCATATGGGACATCGGGATTTGAACCAACCACCTTAGGTCCTGGATCGACTGCTTGCAAGGCAAACGCCGCTGTGCTATCTCTCCGGGCCCTGCAATCTGTATTTTTACAAAGATTGTCGATTTTCTTCAACCCCTTTACTCAGGATCTCTTACTATTCTATTACTTTGTCCCCAAACGGTTTCATTTGTAAACCTGTTCCTCTTCCCACAATCAGTCTATCTAGAAACTGAGTTCCCCAGGCAACCACAAATATTTGTTGGTTTTTCTGCCATGTGACTTGCCCTAAAAATAAACTCAAATTTTTTCCTACCACCATAATGTCAGAAAGAATGTAAATGGTTTTTGGTTTTTCATGCATACCTGTATTAATATGAAGGCAATATTACCCAGTCAAAATTTCTAAGGATCCTGCCACATTCCGAAAATAGACAACAATATATTTTTAATGAGGGTATAGTCTTATCTTTAAAATAGGCTAAGTAAAGAAAAACCTGGGGGGGGGGGGTGAGTGAGAATTAGAGCAAACTGGTATATATATGCTCACAGATACCCAAACCAGCAGAATTTACTTGTCTTTCAGAAACAGAAAAGCAGAAAGAAAAGCACAGTAGTTTAGTTCCGTAGTTTAGTCAAGATTTAGCCTCTTGGGCCCGGAGAGACAGCACAGCGGCGTTTGCCTTGCAAGCAGCGGATCCAGGACCAAAGGTGGTTGGTTCGAATCCCAGTGTCCCATATGTCCCCCCCACCCCACCCCCCGTGCCTGCCAGGAGCTATTTCTGAGCAGACAGCCAGGAGTAACCCCTGAGCACTGCCGGGTGTGGCCCCCCCAAAAAAAAAAAAAAGATTTAGCCTCTTGCCTTTGAAATGTTTTCTCGATGTGCCATTTGGGGACATCCAGAAACCTCCATCTGTAGCTGCCAATATATGAAACCAATTAGCAAACACATGTTCTCATGTTACTCTGGAATGATGATATCATGAATATTCTCCACGGGAGGCTACAACACAGTTATGACTCTACTAGACCAATCATTGTGAATGAGGGAGCTTCCAAATCAAATGAGGTCCAATAAACAGCACAATAGCTTTATAAAAATAGCAAAAGTGATAAAATAGCTGGCAAATACATTAAAAATTGGGGCCAGTACTAGCAAAGACATAAGAGCCTTAAATGAGAAATTAGAGGAAATAGGGCTAATGGACTTATACAGGGCTCTCCACCCCCATGAAAGCAGAATACACATTCTTCTCAAGTGTAAACATTCTCTAGAATAGACCATGCCTTAGGATATAAATTTAACTTGTACAAAGTTACAAACATAAGGATTATTGGAAGCACCCCATCAGATCATTATGCAACAGAGATCAAAACTGACTATAAAATGAAACTGTGGAGAAACTCCAACACCTGGAGATTAAACAATATGCTACTGAACAACAGCTGGATCAAAGAGGAAATCAAGAAAGAAATACAAAGATTCCTTGAGATGAATGATAATGAAGAAACAAATTGTCAAAATCTGTGGGACACAGCAAAAGCAGTAATTAGGGGGAAACTCATAGCAATACAGGCCTATGTCAGGAAAGAGGAAAATGACAAAATCAGCTGTTTAAAAGGACACCTTATGAAGCTATAAAAACAGCAGTAAAAATGGGGCCAGAGTGATAGCACAGCTGCCTTTCGTGCAGCTGACCTGAGTTCTATCCCCAGCATCCCATATGGTTTTCCCCCAACTCCAGCCTGACAAGAGTAATTTCTGAGCCAGGAGTAACCCCTGAGTGCTACCAGGTGTGTGTGTGTGTGTGTGTGTGTGTGTGAGAGAGAGAGAGAGAGAGAGAGAGAGAGAGAGAGAGAGAGAGAGAGAGAGAGAGAGAGAGAGAGAGAGAGAAAGCTCTCAGAAAATCAATTCAGATGTAAATAAAATAATAGACACACCCTGGAGAAAACCAAACAAAGGGGCTTCAGAACTAATACTGAATGGAGTGACTCACTGGGTGGTGGGGATTATCCCCAAAAGCCCCATAATAAAACTTTTCTCCTATGTTGAATTGTCTTCTAAAATACTCTGGTCTAAATTTTCTGATCAACAGCAACAAGTTTCTAAAGATTTTCTTGCCTTTAAGTCCTTTGACACATATTCCTTTATATGGCATGGTCTTAGAATTCTTCCCCATTCTTGACACCCAACCGATTTCTAATGTGATGCAAAAAGTTAATGCACCTCCCACTACTACTGCTTTTTAAGTTCCTCTTTGAATAAATAAAGTAAAACAGTAAGTAAAGATAGATTGAATCCAGGAGGGACAGTTATGAAAATGTCCTATTATTCTGATAGGAGTAAAAGGAATTATTGGAAGAATAAATGAAGGCTTTAGAGCCAAACTCTTAACATTGCACCTAGCAACACAAAGTCCTTTAGAGAACACTGTGAATCAATACTTTTGTGACTATGTTTTACCTTCAAGGTGTTCCATTCAGAGCTATGTATTTTGAGAGAGGAAGACATTAGCAAACAAAGGACCTCTTACAACAGAAAAAAAAATTTTTTTTTGTTTTTGGGTCATACCCGGCAGCACTCAGGGGTTACTCCTGGCTCTACACTCAGAAATCGCTCCTGGCAGGCTCGGGGGACCATATGGGATGCTGGGATTTGAACCACCAACCTTCTGCATGCAAGGCAAGCACCTTACCTCCATGCTATCTCTCCGGCCCCAACAGAAATTTTTTTCTCTTATTAGCTTTGTTCAACTTGGCTCTACTCTGGTGAAGACATAACAGGCTCATCTCCTGATGCTAAGCCTCACCTCATTCCTGGAGAATATTATAGATATCTTCAGCCTCATGGGACAGCACCTAAAAACCCATGATTGCTCTCATTTCTGGTTAAGGAATTAAACCTGCCTTTAGGAGAATATGAAGAAGGGTCCTGGGCTACACAGGCCCTTGTCCTCATTTCATCACCATCCTAGGACAAGAGACTCACCAGAAGTGTTGGCCAAATTTGTAGGGTGCTTTTGTCTACTTTTTTCACAAAACATCTGAATTTAGTTTATGGTATAACTTCCTGCTCTAATAATCTGGTCACAAATCAAGAATGTACTTCCCTGCAACTGGACTCCACACTTTGGAGCAAAGCTCTTTAAAGGAGTCAAAGCCTAGATTAAACAGAAATGTAATGTTCAGAATGTCAATATCATAAATATAACCTATAAAATCAAAGTCTCTATGTTTGGCATGATCAGTTAGAGAAAATATACTTCAGAAGATAACAAAAGATAATTCCGTTTAGTATCAGCTATGGTTAGCACAAAATATAATACACAAAAGGCAGCTCTCTAGGTAACAGTAGCATTCATTTTGAGACTATTATCTAACTCTGCACCACAAACTTTTAGTTTTCTTATTTAGCATTGGGCCTCACTTCCTTATCTCTAAGCTGAAAATAATAGTTTTCATTTATTCATTTATTGTATTTTTTAAAAAGATTTTATTTGGGGGCTGGAGAGATAGCATGGAGGTAAGGCATTTGTCTTGTATACAGAAGGATGGTGGTTTGAATCCCGGCATTCCATATGGTCCCCCCCAGCCTGCCAGGAGTGATTTCTGAGCATAGAGCCAGGAGAAGTCACGGAGCGCTGCTGGGTGTGACCCAAAAACCAAACCAAACTAAAACAAAACAAACATACAAAAAAATATTTTATTTTATTTATTATTTTTTGTTTTTGTTTTTGGGCCACACCCAGCAACACTCAGGAGTTACTCCTGGCTCTGAGCTCAGAAATTACTACTGGCAGACACAGGGGATCATATGGGATGCTGGGGATAGAACCCAGGTTCCACCAGATCTGCTGTATATAAGGCAAAAGCCCTATCACTGTGCTATCACTCCGGCCCCACACAATGAGAGATGTTTACATGATGCCTGAAAATCTTTTATTTACCCTATTTTATTTTTCAAATAAGAATATGAACAGTGGGATTATGTGCTGTAATAGGAGCTGGCTTTGAGGTAAATGGAAGCTCAGCCCAAGAGGCAAAAGAAGCAGTACCAGCATTCTGTTTGGCTCTATGCTACACATTTTTTCTACTCATGAGTCCTTGTACAACACATAAGAAAAACCACCACACTTCAAAGGTCACATGGGGAACAATGCAGAACACCTCCGTGTTTAGTGAATGAAGCTGGTAGCTCTGAAGACCCAACTACTACAGTCACCTATAGAGCCTAGCTAATAAGGACTTTAGGAAAGAAATGTCGTGAATTTGTTAGGTCAAACCTTGTCTTTACCCAAAACAAGGGCATTTCCCCACCCTCCTCTTTTTTTTTTCACCTATCCTTTTGATATGTAAATGTTTTGCTAGACTGGAGTAGCTTGATATAGATAACTTTGTCATTCACTTGACCCTCCCCGTCCTGTTTGAGAAATAAAGGGGGTTCGGTTTTGGCTTGACTCCACAGAGAGACCACAAGACAAGAAGCCAACCACTCTGTGATTCTCTCCTGACTGGCTTGATTTATTAATTCTTCCTGACTACCCTTCTTCACTCCCATTCACCAGGGTTGGAAATACTGTGCGTGAGGTGATTTCACAGTGAATGTTCAAATAATTCAAAGAAACCATGAAATGACATCCAATGAGATGCAAGAGGATCTGACAGTAGAAATGAGAGGAAACTTCAAACAGAAATTATAGAACTGAAAAAAAAAAAAGGTAGGCAAAATGAAAGTCTCACTGCAAGGTCACACTAGCAAAGTAATAGCTGCTGAGGGCAGAATCAGTGAGATGGGAGATGAGCTGCATAACATCTCCATACAACAGAAGAGGTTGAAAAAAAGAGCCTTAAAATAAACAAATAGAAAATGGGAAAGTCCTCAAAATAAGTGAACAGACAACAATAGACCTTTGGGATAAACTCAATAGGAACAACATAAGAATTATTCAGAGTCCCAGGAAGAAACCTCCATAAAGAATCAACAGTCAAGGATATCTGGGACCGGAGAGGTAGCATGGAGGTAAGGCGTTTGCTTGCATGCAGAAGGTCGATGGTTCAAATCCTGACATCCCATTTGGTCCCCTGAGCCTGCCAGGAGCGATTTCTGAACATAGAGCCAGGAGTAACCCCTGAGCACTGCCAAGTGTGACACCCCCCCAAAAAAAAAACAGTCAAAGATATCATTGCTGAGAAGTTCTCAGAGCCAGAGCGCATGCACTCACATTCTGGATGCCTATAAGAATACTCATGACATTTTACAAAGAAGTGAATCAAACACTCTTGAAATTCATGTGAAACAATTAACTCCATGAATAGCTAAAACAACTGGGGGGGGGGTGAGAGGCATAATTTTCCCCAATTTTAAAATGTACTATCAAGCAGCAGTCTTTACAGCATAGAACTGGAATAAAGACGCTCAGATCATTGGAACAGAATTGAATATCCTGAGATTCTGAGACTGACCACCTGGTAAATGATCAATTAATCACTGATTAAGGGACAAAAAAAAACAAAGTGGAGCAAGGAAGGCCTCTTTAACAAGTAGTTTTGGGAAATCTGGTCAACAACATGCAAAAAAGTGAACTCAGATCTCTCCTAAGTACCATGCACAAAATCAAATCAAAATGGATCAAAGACCTTGACCAAGTGCAAATAGCCTGAAAAAGAAAATTCTCAGCAGTAAAAGCACTAACCATCATGAAAGAGGAAAATTCGCCTATAAACTTAAACACAAAATAACTTTGTATTCCTTTGAATAGAGCTGTCTAATATAGTTAAGGCAAATGTCCCTGAGTTTGGGGGAGATACAAAATATCAGGTTACAAAAAGCTTTTTAAGGATTTAATGGAAACATCAACTTGATGAAGAAGCTGAACTGAGAATTTGGCAGCCCATGATAATTTTTTAAAATATCCATAGTAAGAAAAATAAAACAATAATTTATAATCTAAGACCTATTGCCTATAATGAAAGATATTTAAACTGAATGGTATTTAAAATAACCTGATAAGATTTCTATAGTAAAGAAGTGGTTACAAAATAAACAAAAGTCCCTGGCTTTTCTATATACAAATAATGAGTAATAAGAAAGAGATATTTATTTTTATTAATATCTTTATTTAAACACCTTGATTACAAACATGATTATAGTTGAGTTTCAGTCATGTAAAAAACACTCCCCTTCGCCAGTGCAACATTCTCATCACCAACGTCCTAAATTTCCCTTTTCCCCACCCCACCCCAGCCTATACTCTAGACAGGCTTTCGACTTCCCTCATTCATTCACATTGTTATGATAGTTCTCAATGTAGTTATTTCTCTAACTGCACTCATCACTTTTTACTGTGAGCTTCATGTAGTGAGCTGGAACTTCCAGACCTTCTCTCAGAAAGAGATATTTAAAAACAAAATCTGACTCACATTTATGTCTCAGAAAATCAAGTACCTTGAAATCAACTTAAAGAGGTGAAAGACTATAAAGAAAACTACTAAACACTGCTTTGAGAAATAAAAATGATACAAGTAAATAGAAGCACATACTCTGCTTATAAATTGAGAGTTAAAGATTAACATAATTAAAGTGGCAATACTCCAAAAAGCATTGTACAGATTCAATGCAGTCTCTAAAAGATTTTTTTTGGGGGGGGTTCAGACCCTGTGGCACTCAGGGGTTACTCCTGGCTCTGTATTCAGAAATTTCACCTGGCAGGCATGGAGGGCCATATGGGATACCAGGATTCAAACCACCTTTGGTCTTGGATCCACTTGCAAGGCAAACGCCCTACCACTTTGCTATTTCTCGAGCCCTCTAAAAGATATTTTTAAAAGAAACAGATCAATCACTCATGAAATTCGTATATAAAAATATCCCCCCCCAATAGTTTAAGCAATCTTTGGGAAAAAAAGATGGAAAGCATCAATTTTCCTATCTTGAAGCAACACTGCAAAGCTATAGTAATTAAGACAGCATGGTATTGGAATAAAGATAGACTCTCAGATCAATGGAATAAAATTGAATATCCTGAGACAGACCCTCTGATATATGATCAGTTCACCTTCTATAAAGGAGCAAAAATATGAAATGAACCCAAAAAAAACCTTATTCAACAAGTGGTATTGGAAAAACTGGTCATATATTCAGACTTCTTTTTAGTGTTGTACACAAAGCTTAAATCAAAATGAATTAAAGACCTTAATATCAGACCTGTTCATATTTCCATGACATTGAAGCTAAAGGCATCTTCAAGAATGAAACAACTCTGACCAAGCAAGCGAAAGTAAAGATAAACAAATAGGACTACATTAAACTAAGATGCTTCTGCATCACTACGGAAATGATGGCCAGGATATAAAGACTACCCAGGAATGCAAAAAATTATTTACCCATTTACCCAATACATATCTGATAAAGAATTAATATTCAAGATATATATATCTGGTAGAGTTTAACATTAAAAAAAATATATCTGGTAGAGTTTAACATTAAAAAAAACTAACCTTATCAAAAAATGGGGACAAGAGATGAACAGAAACTTCTTCAAAGAAGAAATATAGATGTCCAAAGGCACATGAAAAATGCCCCACAAATCAGGGCCATTGCCTCCCTCCCTCCTAACTTCTACTCCCATCAGCTTCTCTTACTCCCAGAAGCCCCAGCATCCATATTCAAGATTCAGAAACAACCACCATGTCTTTCTGTTGACCAGTGTGTTATATACAAATAACAAAAGAGAGGCAAAACTGGCAGTAAAAACTCATAGATATACCGGCCTTTCCGCTGATCACACTTGGATCCCTCTGGAGGGAGAAGAGGACAAATATCCAAGCTGCTGAAGCCCTGGCAGCTGAACACACAGACCTACCTTATAACTACCACCATGCCAGTGACCCAGCTTTATTGCATTTACACTAATCTCTGCACAGACACCTGCCAAAAACTCCAAATCTGCCAGTTTTGTGGCTGACATCTCCAGACACTATTTGGAACCAGAGCAGGCTGCTTCCCTCCCATGCATCTGTACTTCCTCAAAGTCCCAGCAATAATCTCCATGATCCATTGCTGCTGCCAATATGAGTTTATTGGCCCAACTCTTCAAAGTCCTGAACTGCGTGGCCTCTTACATGACATCCCCATAATTTTGATACTAACTTCCCAGTAGAATACATCGAATTAGATATGAACCTGTTATAGCACATAAGCTCAACAAACAAAACCAAGAGAATAATGCTTAACTAGCAATATACAGCTTAGTAAATCTTCAGACATTGACATAATAACACCATTGTGAGGCAAGATATTTCTCACAAATTTTCTTTTAATGAAGTATTTTTTTAGATAAATCTATTTAGTTGTGACAACCAAAAGTAAGTAAATTATTTATACCTGCCAAGAGGTATGAACTACAATTAGATATCATCTCATACCATAGAGACTGGCATATATATATATATATATATATATGTATATATATATATATATATATATATTAAAGGCAAGCAAAAATAACCAGAACTAGTGCAGATGCAGAGAGAAAGGAACTCTCGAAGCTGGTGGGAATTTTGATTACATTTTGGAAATCAATATGGACATCCCTCAAATAACTAGAAATTGAGTTTCCATTGAATCCAGCAATATAGTTCTTGGGAATATACCTCAGAGATGCAAAAAACACAATACAGAAAAAGACATATTCCCTCCTATTTTCATCATAGTGCTATTCACAATAGGCAGAATCTGGAAACAACACAAGTGCCTGAGAATAGATGAGTGGATAAAGATACTGTGGTACATACATCTACTTGGTAAATCATTGTTATAACAAAGATTAGGAAAAAAATGTCATATGAGAATAATACCCAAAGACAATAAAAATGAAGGTCAAGACAACTAACTGGTCTGTGGTATGAAGCTTGCCACATGGGAATGGATAAAGAAATTAGAACAGTTAGGACAAAGAAGGAACCACTATGACAATGATGGAAATGTCACCCTGTACAAAACTGCATGCTAAAAAGAAATAAAGTGTTATGTGTGAAACCCTTTCATGACAGAACTGAAAATTCTGGTTCCTAAAAACGAGGGCAGGGACAAAACAACAGAGAGAAAAGTGTCTGTCACAGAAGCAGGCTGAGAGGGGTGCAGGGAAAGAAAGTGGGGGCCTTGGTAGCAGGAACTGAACACTTGTGAAGGAATGGGTGTTAAAATAGTCTATGAAACTCAACCATCAATTTCCTTTAACTCTGTATCTTATGGTGATTCAATTTTTTTTAAAAAACTAATAATCAAAGCCAGGACAATAAAAAATAACCTGATAGATTTGACTGATTATAACATATGACTATGTCTTCAACCTAAAAGATGAAATGAAAACAAATAACTACAAACCAGAGGAAAAAGAAGTAAACCTAGTGTCCTCAGAGAAATGAGAAAATATTGCAGCTACAGGACCATATTTTTGTCTAAAGAAATCATCAAAAAATAAAAGGAATCTTTTGGAAATTAAACTAATGAGTTTAACAATAAAAATAATAGAAACACCCTAGCAACTCTCAAAAACAAAAGAAAATTATTAATATAAGACAGACAACATATGACTAATGGACCTTCCAGAAAAGGAGAACAGAGAAAGGCATGAAAAGGAAACCATCAAAGATAATTTCCCAGAACTGAAAGATCTGAGTTGCCAGGTAGGAGGAGCTAAAAATCCATTACAATGGATGCAGATAAACATACAACAGAGCACATAACCATAGTTATTAAGTACACAAGAGATGAAAAAAATTCTAAGAGCTTCCTGGAAACAAAGGGTGGGTAGAAAGTGCAGGTGACACAAAATAATGGAAATAATAGCATTGGACTTCAAAATTCTAAAGGACACAAAATCTCATTTACTCTGCATTGTACCTTTTCTCAGCAAGTTACCCAGTTATGTGCTCCACCCATGCAGTAGGGAACTTAAAGAAAAGAAGATGGTGCAACAGACAATCAACTTAGAAGAGAGGCAAAGGGAAGTCCAGAAATACATTTATACAACAGGCCAGGAAAACACCCAGCCACAAATGGTACAATCAACCACTTCAGAGAGATCATAGAGAAGAACAAAACCATTTTTAAGGGCAGAAAGTAATATGACTAGTGATTATTAGTCTTTGTCATGACTTATTAAAATTGGGTTGATATCCATATATTAATTTGATTAAAATACTTTTGGTTTAAAAAATTAAATATTCCAAGACCATAAATGTCAACACATTGCAAACACATTAACTTAATTATAATCTAAAAGGAAATAATTCCATCAGTTCATCAAATAAAGATCCAATTTGCTTTAAGATGGCTATTTGAGCTCTCCCCTCTCCCATCCTCTCCTCTCTCTCCTCCTCTCTCCCCTCTCCCATCCTCTCCCTTCCTCTCCCCTCTCTTCTCTCTCCTCTCTCCCCTCTCCCAGTCTCTCCCCTCTCCCCTTTCCTCTCTCCTCTCTCCCCTCTCCCATTCTCTCCCCTCTCCCATTCTCTCCCCTCTCCCCTTTCCTCTCTCCTTTCCCCTCTCCTCTCCTCTCCCTTCTCTCCCCTTTTTTCTCTCTCCTCTCCCTTCTCCCCTCTTTCCTCTCTCCTCTCCCTTCTCCCCTCTTTTCTCTCTCCTCTTCGCTCTCCCCTCTCCCCTCTTCTTTTCCCTCTCCTCTCTCTCCTCCTTCCTCTCCCCTCTCCTCTCCCCTCCAAAGAAAAGAAAAGAAAAAAAAAGATGGCTATTTGATGTCCTCTGTCTCCTTGTGAAACTATTGTCCATCCTAAAAATTTTACCTAATCTAAAAGAAAATAATTCCATCAGTTCATCAAATAAAGATCCAATTTGCTTTAAGATAGCTATTTGAGCTCTTCCCTCTCCCATCCTCTCCCCTCTCTCCTCTCTCCCCTCTCCCATCCTCTCCTCTCTCCCCTTTACTCTCTCCTCTCCCCTCTCCCCTCTCTCCTCTCTCCCATCCTCTCCCCTTTCCACTCTCCTCTCCCCTCTCCCCTCTCTCCTCTCCCCCCTCTCCTTTCCCCCTCTCCCCTCTCTCCTCTCCCCCTCCCCTCTCCCCTCTCTCCTCTCCCCCCTCTCCTTTCCCCCTCTCCCCTCTCTCCTTTCTCCCCTCTCCCCCCTCTCCTTTCTCCCCTCTCCTTTCTCCTCTCTCTTCTCCCTTCTCCCCTCTTTCCTCTCTCCTCTCCCTTCTCCCTCTTTCCTCTCTTCTCTCCCTTCTTCCCTCTTTTCTCTCTCCTCTCCGCTCCCCTCTCCCCCTCTTCCCTCTCCTCTCTCCCCTCTCTTCTCTTCTCTCTCCTCTTTCCTCTCCCCTCTCCACTCTCCTCTCTCCTATCCCCTCTCCTCTCCCCTCCAAAGAAAAGAAAAAAAAAAAAAAGAAGAAGATGGCTATTTGATGTCCTCTGTCCCCTTGTGAAATTATTGTTCCATCCTGAAATTTTTACCTTAAGAGCAAAAAGTTTTCGGGATGGAACAATAGTTTCACAAGGGGACAGAGGACATCAAATAGCCATCTTAAAGCAAATTGAATCTTTATTTGATGAACTGATGGATTTTCTTTTAGATTATAATTAAGTTAATGTATTTACAATGGTGTTGACATTTATGGTCTTGGAATACTTTTTAATTTTTTAAACCAAAAGTGTTTTAATCCCCGAGCCTGCCAGGAGCGATTTCTGAGTGTAGAGCGCTGCCGGTGTGACCCAAAAACAAAAAAAAAACAAAACAAAATAGAAAAAGCGAAAAGTTATTCTAATCTTACACTGTGTATGCTCTAGCAGTTTATTGGTTTTGCTTTTTTGCAGGCATGTGTTTCATTTCTATTTTCTGTTTTATGTTATTTCAAACTCTGGTTATATATTTAATTTCCTTTTCTCTTTTATTAAGTCGGGGAAGGGCACACTTGGCAGTACATAGGTTTACTCCTGGCTCTGGCTCTGTGTTCAAGGATCACTTCTGGTGGTTCTCCATATTTATTCTTTGTCATGACTTAATAAAATTGGGTTGACATCCATGTATTCATTTGCTTAAAACACTTTCGGTTTAAAAAATTAAAAATTATTCCAAGACCATAAATGTCAACACCATTGCAAACACATTAACTTAACGTAATTATAAAATATAATTAAAATATAAATTAAAAACATAATTTTATATTTAAATATAAATATACTGGGCCCGGAGAGATAGCACAGCGGCGTTTGCCTGCAAGCAGCCGATCCAGGACCAAAGGTGGTTGGTTCGAATCCCGGTGTCCCATATGGTCCCCTGTGCCTGCCAGGAGCTATTTCTGAGCAGACAGCCAGGAGTAACCCCTGAGCACCGCCAGGTGTGACCCAAAAAAACCCAAAACAAAACAAAAATATATATATATAAATATACTATATTTACATATTACATATAATTATAAAAATATTAAATATAAATTTTATGTAATATATATAAATATAAATTAAAATATAATTGCAGTTATATAAGATATAACTATACTATAATAAAGAAGGGACCATATTTAGTGCAAGGGATTGAATAGTGAATTCATCTGCATTGCACAAACAAAGCAAGTACCTTAACCACTGTACTATTTCTCTGACCTATTTCTGTTTAATGTCCCCCTTTGAGCTGTTAATCTCTCCTTTCAAATGTTCTGTTACCACATTGACTCTCAGAAAGCAAGGAGCTAAAAAATTTTTATTTGTGGAAAATAATATATTCCTGACTATGCCTAATTATTGGCATATCCAAACTGTTTGTCTTAGGGTAAATTCTCATAGTAGATGATGGGTCAGAGTGAATATATTTTAAGAATTTGAATCATTTTAACCAGATTCCTCTCTAGAAAAGTATATTCATTATAGTCTGTACAACAGTTTGGGTATGAATATTTGAAAACAATGGGCAGGCTGGAGCAATAGCACAGTGGTAAGGCATTTACCTTGCATGCGACCAACACAGGACAGACCCCAGCTCGAATCCCGGTATCCCATATGGTCCCCGGAGCCTGCCAGGGAAGAATTCTGAATGCAAAGCCAGGAGTAATTCCTGACCAAAAACCGAAAAGAAAAAAGAAAAGAATGGGCATTTCAAAGCAAAATCAAAATTCCCTGAGTTTTGGTATATGAGAAATAGTATCTGCAGGTATTGGTTTACATACTTATTGGTGATACTGAACATTGTCTCTTATTAAGAACCATTGACCCTTCCTGACTTACAAACCACCCTAAGAGCTCACCCTATGAGCTCTTATAAGAAATACTAAGACCACATTGCAGTTCTGCGATAGAATATGGCAAGGGCTATGAATTAAGATGAATAATGAGACATTTAACATCAATTACACATAGAGGAAGAAATTTGTCTTCACGGAGGATGAAAAGAAGTGAGAAGAAGATTAAAAGGAAAAAGATCACAAAGTAAGTGAAGTAGAGTCTAACCTTCAAAGGTCTTCAATAAATACTAAACATGGTTTTCTATCATCTGTCTTTTTAAACTGTGAGGTATAGATCCCATTTGTGGTCAACAAATGATAGATGTGGTTTACCACTCACAATTTCCCTTGGTCCTTTGGTTTGAAATGAGTTTCATCATTCTTTGCAGTATCTGTCAGCCTAGGTGTGGTAACCTTCCTTTGCCTCATGTGTCATTAAAAGCATTTTCAAGTAAGAAGGATGTAATACATAAGCATGGGGTTTTGAAAGAGATCAACTAAACTTATATGGTGCTTTAAACATCATCATATGAAATCCTGTGAGTGGAGAAACGCCTCCTGTTACCCTAAGCAGCAGCAACAAAGCAAATAATTAGTTGCTTCATCTTGATTAAACAACTGATTTCTTGATTTTAGATCTAGTAGGAAGGAGTTTTCAGGGCTTCTTTGAATGTTTGTGCAGATGTGCACTACACAACTCCAGACATCATTTCTACCTTAGACCAATCCAACGATACCTGGAATTTTATCAACTATATGCAGCACCAGCTACTTCCTAACCACCTGTATGAGTGCTTAGAAGTTAAGACAGACCTCTGAGTCTCTACCTTGAAATAATATGAGATTATTATCAAAACAGCATATCCTTCGCATTAAGGCTTATTTTATATATCAAGATGAATCATATTAAACTGCCAATACTTGACAGTTTTTGACCTACAAAATTGGTCCATTTCAAATGGGTTCACACTCATAAATCTGTTTGTAAAACAGGCGAAGATGTTATAAATTAAAAACAGGTTAACTTGACATTGCCTTTGAAATGTTTCTAGGTGATGGAAAAGCCATCAGTACAATCTTCTCTAAATATGTACATCCTGCAATTTCTGCCAATCTGTTGGATGGCTGGAGTGAGTCAAAGTGAATAAAATGGTGATAAAATGTGGGATAATTTTTTTGAAAATGTCATATGTATAGATACTAAGACCACATTTATTTGTTTATTTTTCTATTTATAATTTTGCCTTGGGGGGATTAAACACACCTTGTTCAGGGCCTAGTTCTGGCTCTACACTCAGGGATCACTCCTGATGGTGAGTAGGGGCACAATGTGCAATGCTGAAAATCAAGCAAGGTAAGCTACTTGCAGCTTGTGCACCTTACTTCTTGCCCATCTCTCTGGTCCCAAGACCACACATTTTGAATATGATATGTCCTAATCCTCCTTTAAAGTAATTCAATGGAAATAGTAATATTCCTCCAAACCATAGGGTTTGTCAAGTAGCAACTCATGGTTTTGATTTTCCTTTTCTTTGTGGCTAATGATTTGAACATCTGTTCATATGCTTAATGGGTATTTGTATATCTTCCTTGGAGAAATGTTTATTCAAATCCATTATTCATTTTAATTGTTTCTTACATTATTAAGTCGTAGGATTTATTTATATAGTCTATGTTTATATAGTCTAAGTTCCTTAGCAGATGGGTCATCTGTAAAAATTTTCCCAATCCTTTTTCTCACTTTTTTTCTGTAGAAAAAATTTTTTTTCTCATATCCAATTTACATTTTCTTTGTTTTTGATGTTATAGCTAAAAATGTTGCCTGCTACAAAATCATGTATATTTATATGTATGTTTTCATTAGGAAGTATTAAAGTTTTAGTTCTTATGTTTAGGTATTTGATCCATCTGTCATTTTTTTTTGTATTATCATGTGAGGTAAGGAGTTGACTTATATGGATAGCCAGTGACCTCAAAATATTTGCTAAAATTACTGTTATTTTTCCCCATTAATTGTCTTGGCACTGTTATTGAAAAATAAATTGACTATATATGTGGCTTATTTCTGGATTCTCAGTTCTATTCCTTTGTCACATTCCATATGTCTATATGACAATTCCAACAGTCCTGATTACTATACCTTTGTAATAAGTCTTGAAATTGATAAATGTGAATCTTTCAACTTGGTTTTATATATATATATGTGTGTGTGTGTGTGTGTGTGTGTGTGTGTGTGTGTGTGTGTGTGTGTTTTGGCCACACCCGGCGGCGGTGTTCAGGGATTACTCCTGGCTATCTGCGCAGAAATAGCTCCTGGCAGGCATGGGAGACCATATGGGATGCCGGGATTCAAACCAACCACCTTAGGTCCTGGGTCGGCTGCTTGCAAGGCAAGCTCCGCTGTGCTATCTCTTTGTCCCCTTGGTTTTATATTTTCAATGGTTGCTAGCTACCATAGATTTCTTGATTTGCCATGTAAATTTTAAGGTCAATTTCTGTAATAATAATGTAATGAAGAGATTTGTTGGTTTTTTTATGGAGGAGTATATTATGTATATAAACCAATTGAAAGAATAATGCTATCTTGACAATGTGAAACCTTCTGATCCATAAACATAGGGTGGTTTTCTATTTATTTAGCTTTCTTTCACTTGAAAAATATTTAGTAAATTTTAGTGTTTTATAATAATATCATTATATTTATCCTTAAGTATTCTTTTTGATACTATTATAAATATAATTGGCTAGGAGAGGGTCTCAAAAGGGATGCTCAGGAAGTGGTCCAAGGGCCCCCTCTAGTTATTCTCAGTTAACAGTACTAGTGGTTCAGCATAAAGGTTCCAAGAATATAATGCTTCCCAGGTCCTAGAGGTCAAGAGATAACTGGGCTACCTAGACAGTGCTCAGAAATCTCTAGGATTGTACTAAAAATGTTTGGGGTCCAGATGGTGCTGAGACTCAAATCACCATACCATCTCCCAGCCCGTAAATCTTTGTTTTACTTTTTATTTTGTTTCTCATCGTAGATTTACTTTCTTTAAATAATTTTTATTGTGACCAAGGTGAATTATAAATCTTTTACAGTAATGATACATAGTGACAATAAATCAAGGCCACTCCCACCAGCAATGTTGTCCTCCCTCCACCCCGTTCCCTACATGCATCCCATATCTCCCTCATTTATTGCTCTAAACTGCTAGTGTAACTGGTCACCTCTGTGTATAGCTTTTTGTAGATTGGGTATCAATTCTGTTGTTGATGACTTTGGGTTTTGTATTTAAGTCTGATCACTCTTTATTTCTACTCAATTTTCAGATGACTGTTTGGCCCTGGTATCATGCATTTCCCCCCTCGATTTATGAGGCAAAATAAGATGATTCAAGTTATGTGGTTCTGTTTAAATAAAAGAAAAAAACTGGGAGGAATCTGTCTAGATTATAATAAATTATAATAAATTTTAATTTAAAAAACGAAATAGAAAGAAAAACAACAAAAAAAAGCACAACAACAACAACAAAAACCAAATCACAGCCATATAAACGAGAAAAAAAGAATAAAAAACTAAAAAAGAAAAAAAGAAAAGGAGGCCAGAGAGATAGCATGGAGGTAGGGCATTTGTCTTGCATGCAGAAGGATGGTGGTTTGAATGCCTGCATCTTATATGGTCTCCCGAGCCTGCCAGGAGCGATTTCTGAACATAGAACCAGGAGTAATCCCTGAGCACTGCTAGGTGTGACCCAAATACAAAATAAAATAAAATAAAAGAGAAAAAAAAGGAGAAAAGGGGGTTGATAGAAAAGGGAAGATGGCTGGTGTGGCAAGATTTTGTGCCTTTATTTATGTTTTGCATAAGCACAATAAGTATTGGGGAAATTAGAAAATTCCCTTGGCCTAAGAGATACAGGGTTTCTTCATCCTTGAAGCATACTGCCATGGGAACAACCACAGGCTCTGTACATGCTCATTTTCACACCCCAAGGTCTTTTTATGGTGCCAGGAAACTTTCCACTCAGTTGTGGATGATAAAATCAGACCTCTGTTGCTAGAGATCTTGGTATTTGCACAGGTCATAGGATGAAGTCTAGGATATAGTCTTTCATTATGGTTCCAGAAGTTCTGCTCAGTTGCAGTTGTCAAAGTCAGAGTCTGGAATTAGAGATCTTGGTTTTTGTACAAATCCTAGGCTGAAGCCTAGGCTAGATTCTTTCTTATTGGTCCCAAGGTAAATTCTGCCCAGTCATGGTTGCATAGACTTACTTTTAATTTTAACTATCCCTAATGTTATATTCACCAGAATATCTTGGATTAATAGTAATTCAAATAATGGTTGCTCAATACTGTTAAAAGGTTGCAAATTTTCTCTTTATTCATTTTAAGGTTTGCATCATATACTGAAGAAGCATTGAATTAATAATCTTTTCCTATTTTGCCTTGAATTCTATGTATTCTCTATCATTTGGCAAATATACTTTGTTTTATCTTCATTTGAACCTTTCAAAATTATTTCTATGCATAACTCTCCTGTAAATCATTAGCATTAAAAGTCTTATTTGAGTCTCTATTTTCATGTTGAAAGTTAAACATTTCTAATTTATTTCATTTGACATTTCTGTTTTATTCTTTCTGGTGGCTACTGTTCTCAGTTGTGTTCATATATTTTCTATAGAAATGTGACTAATAGACATAACAAACACCTATTTTTAACTGTATTCATAGAAATTGATTAAAATAGTGTGGTGTTAAGAAATATTATAATGTGCTATAATCTGGGGACTTGAGGGACAAAGTAATTGTACATGGATTCTGTTTTATCTTAACGTTCTTTGGCTGAAAGTTCAAAGTTAAGATATCAGCAAGGGGACTTCTTCTGAGAATTATGTTATGGCTGATTGTCCTTCCACTGTAACTTTACCTTGTCCTCTTTCTTTGCATCTTTTGTTCTCATAATTCAAAATAAAAAAATTAAAAAAAATGAAATTGATTAAAATAAAAGTGTTTAATTTAAGTTTAATTATATATCAAAGCAATAAATAAGGATGCCTCTTACCAAAAAAGATTCAATATTTGATTTATTAAATGAATTATTTAATCTATGTTATAAATTCGATCAATATCTCAAAAGGGCAAACCTATGACTTAAGTAATATTGAATTAAAATTAAATTAAAGTTTTTTTTCTTACTATACCTTTTCAATTTTGTGTTCAAAACTTTGGTGCCTTTCATAATGATCTTATAGGCTTACTAAAATAATTTTTAGTAAGGGCATCAGTGTGATATGAGTGACAACTTGTCTAAAAACAAAATTCCTATGCTTAAAATCACAGGAAATACTGTCTCATTTTTTGGACAACTTTGATATGATAAAAAAAAAAGTCTGAGGGCGGGGCCAGCGAGGTGGTGCTAGAGGTAAGGTGTCTGCCTTGCAAGCTAGCCAAGAATCAGGACCACGGTTCGATCCCCCAGCGTCCCATACGGTCCCCCCAAGCCAGGGGCAATTTTTGAGCACTTAGCCAGGAGTAACCCCTGAGCATCAAATGGGTGTGGCCCGAAAAAGAAAAACAAAACAAAACAAAACAAAGTCTGAGGGCAACTGTTTTCTATCCAGACTTTATTCTTGACATTTATAAATTTAATGTAAGATAACAAAGTATAAGCTTCCTTTCATAGATTTTACTTGGAATATGGTCAACTCCCTTGATTTAGAAATTCAGTACTTCTTTAGAGAAAGATTTCTCCTATAATAACTGATCAAAAAATTTGCTGTCTTCATTTCCCCCCTGTTTATGGGACCTATTATTTAGATTTCTAATCTTTGAATTACCTTTTTTTCATATATTTTCTTCCTCCTTTCCATTTGGTCAACTGCGATAGCATTTCAATGCAAGAACCCAAAGATGCCATACTATGACGTCCCTCATAATGGAGGGAACTATCCAGGGACTTCCAGGTAGACTTAATAGTGATAGGGACCTCTAAAGCTGTGGTCTGTGATGGCACCATGTGGTGCCATTGATTTTTTTTCCTCATGCAAGGGCAAGCAACCTTAATTCTTGTATTTTTGTACTATTTCTCCTTTTCTTCTTTTCATTCAATTTTCTTTATGTCTTTAAAGTTTTTCTTTGTATCCTAGGAATATTTTTCTAAGATTGTTCTTTACATTACTGATTCATTTTTCCTTAAATACCTTTAATATAAACTTTCATTCAGCTATAACGCTTTGGTTTCCATGAAACTTTTCATCTTACTCTGGTTCTCTTTTCAAAGAAACATCCTCTTGTAGCTAATTAAAAAGAACAGGGTCCAGAGCAGTGGCACTAGAGTTAAAGCATATGCCTTGAAAGCACTAGTCTAGGACAGCGGGGTTCTATCCCCTGGCATCCCATATGGTCCCCCCAGGTCAGGAGCAATTTCTGAGTGCATAGCCAGGAGTAACCCCTGGGCGTCAACAACAACAACAACAACAACAACAAGTGGGCAGGAATAAATCTCAAAGGGCTAGAGCAAATGCAGAAACCTTAGATTCAAATACATGGTCTCAGTCACGTGACTCAAATTTTTTTTAAAAATCCCCTTCTATTTATTTTGGAGGCAAATTTTTTTCTTGATTTCTTTAATATTTGTTGATTTTTATTTTAATGGGGGCACACAAGGCAATGCTCAGAGGTCCACATGGTGTCAGATATTGAATCCAGGTCTCCCATATGCAATATATGTATTCTACCCTTTCAGCTATCCCTACCCAGTACTACTTTATTGCAAAACTTCTAATATAAGGTTTATCATTAAATGAAGAAACTTTTTGTGTGTATATGTGAGTATGTTTTATTTTATCCTAAAAATAATTTAAGAAAACATCAGAGATTCCTCCTAGTTCACCATTACAGATGGCTAGAATGTGTGATCTATCTTGGTTTCCTAAGATTCCTTTGAGTTCTGGAACAATGCAATCATTGTGTGGTATATTCTCTCTAATTGGGGTGAAGAATTTCAACCCTCTTGTTAAAAAGTCACCTCAGTTACAGAAAAGAAAAGGTTTATACCAAACTGTCACATTTAGAGGACAGATACACTAGAGCTGTACAAACATATCACCATATTATCCACAGACATAAAAACATTTAGAAAAAAGCTTCTCTGGACATTTTTTGTGTTTATTCCTTTACCATTGAGAACAAGTCTCTGTTAAAATAAGGGATAAGTGGGGCTGGAGAGGTGGTGCGAGCAGTAGGCGTCTGCCTTGCCGGCTCTAGCCTAGGACAGACCGGGGTTCGAAACCCCGGCTTCCCATATTGCTCCCCAAGCCAGGAGCAATTTCTGAGTGCCAGGAGTAACCCCTAAGCGTCACCAGGTGTGCCCCCCCCCCAAAAAAAAATGAAGGGTAAGTACCTATTCTGCTACTTAGTGCCTTGTCTGAGTAATGTCTTTTGTCAGGTATCAATTCCTGGGCTTCTTTGTATTAACGATAGGCAAATAGCTGCCAGTTCGTAGACGCAAAAGTGTGTGTACATATGCATGATTGTGTACGTGTATGTGAATGCATACACAGCAAGACAAAAAACAAACCTTAGATTTGCCAAGGAATTTCACTTGTCCTTCTCATCACACTTTGCGTTTCTTCTCTCAATGTGTTCCGTTGTTCCCAAGTTCAGAAGTTCTGTGAGAGTTTACTAAAATTTGTGCTTCCTTGCACCAAATTAAGCTAACTTATCTCAGAAAAGGACAGCCTGGCCAACAGTCTCTTTTCTTAACCCTAATGTACTGGCATTTTATTTGAGACTTTTTTTAGTTCAAATGTGGACCTTCTCAAAAATGTGGGAAAGTCAGGTCAAAGTACATATAATATTTATACAATATATGCTAAAATATTGTATAATGTATATATGCTAATCATACATAAATGTATACTTATACACATAAAAGTATATGTTTATATATAACATATATTATATAGACTTATATTTTACTTAAACTACCAATATATTCAGTCACCATAAAATTTTGTTGAGAGATTATACTAGTAGCAGACTAGAAGGTGGAGACTACTGAGGAGGAGACTTGTTTTGTGTTTTTGCAATAGCTCAGTGGGTAGAGATAATCCTGTACTAAAGCACTGATGGTTCTGGGGTGGGAGTAGATAAAGAGGATTAGATTTAGACATTATTTATGAATTAGAGACTCGGTATGTAAGCTCAGGGGTTTGTTAGAAATTAAAGAAAGGGAGATAATAAAATTTATCCCTCAAGTTTAAGTTTGGCAGATTCAGTCAAAAAATACTTACAAAAATTACTGAGAAAAAGAGGATGAGTAGATAGATTCAGCAAGGGTAAAAGAGCTCTAACAAGTCCATCTTGGCACATGTCAAATATGATATGTTTATAAAACATCAAGGCAGAGAGATTCTGCTGGTTTCTGGAAATTTGGATCTAGAGCTTAGAGAGATCTGGCTGAAGTTGAAAGTGGTTGAGAATTGGAGTTGGAGCATAAAGTTGGTTATTGAAAATCTGGGTATGAGTAAGTCACCCCGAGAAATGCAGAAGATGAAAATAAAAGAGAACAAATAATGGGATCTGAGAAAATACCAGTGTTAATTTTTAAAAAATGAAAAGATAAAGTATAAAAATATTCCTAAAGGATTCCTATATATAGGTAGAAGAAAGATAAAAGAGACAGGTAGAACTAAGTAATGAATTAGATCAAGAAAGAATGTTTAGGGTAAAATTAATTCGATTTTGTTTAGAGGATAAGACCCAGTGGAAAGAGATGAACTCATTTCTTAAACAAATATTGAGAAAAGAGTAGGTAAATGTACTGTTCTGGGCCCGGAGAGATAGCACAGCGGCGTTTGCCTTGCAAGCAGCTGATCCAGGTCCAAAGGTGGTTGGTTCGAATCCCAGTGTCCCATATGGTCCCCCGTGCTTGCCAGAAGCTATTTCTGAGCAGACAGCCAGGAGTAACCCCTGAGCACCGCTGGGTGTGGCCCAAAAACAAAAAACAACAACAAAAAATGTACTGTTCTAAGCATAGAATACATTAGGAAACAAAGTAAATCTTTGATTCATGGAGTTTATATTCTGGTGGAATACAATAAGCAAAAATACAAAAAAGCAAGAATGATTTTACCCAATTTATATATATATATATATATATATATATATATATATATATATATATATATATATATATATATAAATTGGGTAAAATCATTTATATATATATATATATATTAGTTTTTGGGTCACACCCGGCGGTGCTCAGGGGTTACTCCTAGCTGTCTGCTCAGAAATAGCTCCTGACAGGCACAGGGGACCATATGGGACACCGGGATTCGAAGCAATCACCTTTGGTTCTGGATCGGCTGCTTGCAAGGCAAACGCCGCTGAGCTATCTCTCCGGGCCCACCCAATTTATATTTTAATGGTTAAAATATTCAGTGGATAAGATGTTCAATGGTTAATATATCTGACTTATATTTTTGCTAGCACAAGAGCAAAAGGAGAGAAACTACTCAGGAAACTACTGCAGTAATTCAGAACAGTAATTATGAACAATTCTGTGTGGTAGAAATGGAAGTGGTCTCCCCAAAACATACAGATTTAATGCAATTCCCCTAAGGATACCCATGACATCTTCAAAAAGTTGAATCAAACACTCCTGAAATTCATTTGGAACAATAAACACCTATAAATAGTCAAAGCAACCCTTAGAAAAAGAAGATGGAAGGCATCACTTTCCCCAACTTTAAATTGTACTACAAAAGCAATAGTCATTAAAACAGCCTGGTATTGGAATAAAGACAGACCCTTAGATCAATGGAATAGACTTGAGTATTCAGAGAATGTGCCCCAGACAATCAATTAATCTTTGATAAAGGGACAAAAAACCAAAATTAAGCAAGGAAAGCCTTTTCAACAAGTGGTATTGGCACAACTGGTAGACCAAATAAAAAAAGTGAACTCTAACCTTCATCTAACCCTACACACTAAGGTCAAATCAAAATGGATTAAAGACCTTGCTATCAGACCCAAAATCATAAGGTATATAGAACAACACTTAGGTAAAACACTCCATGACATTAAGACTAAAGGCATCTTCAAGGAGGAAACATCACTTTCCAAACAAGTGTAAGCGGAGATTAAACCAATGAGAGTATATTAAATGGAGAAGCCTCTGCACCTCAAAGAACATAGTGCCTAGGACAGGGGTCTGCCACCCTTGGCTCCAGAGCCAAATGCGGCTCTTTTGAAGCTTTGCCTGTTCCAACAGCAGGGCCAATAGCAGGAGGTGGGGAACGGCATCACTTAAATATTTTAATTGGTTATTAATTTACACAAATATATGTTTTACATTGTTAAATGAAAAAGCTCTTTTATCCTTCAGATCGACAGCTAACAACTGCATGATCTTGTATAAAGCATTAAGATAAGAAACAATGTATGCAGTGCTATATTTATTTTAAATGTTCTGATGGTTTTGGGGCTCCCAGGATTTTTCCTTCAATGAAGCTCCCAGGTTTTTTTTTTTTGGAAACGAGTTGAAGTGGTTCTTTATGTCTTAAAGGTTGACAACCCCTGGCCTAGGATAAAGGACACCCACAGAATGGAAGAAACTATTCATCCAATACCCATCAGATAAGGGGCTACTATCTAAGATACACAAACTACTGACAGAACTTAACAAGAAAAAAAATCTAACCCCATCAAAATATTGGGAGAAAAATGAACAGACACTTCCTCAACTTCCTCAAAGAAGTAATACAAATGGCCAAAAGGCACATAAAACATGCTCCATATACTAATCATCAGTGAGATGCAAATCAAAACAACAGTAAGACACCATCTCACATCAGAGAGACTGGCACACATCACACATACACACACACACACACACACACACACACACACACACACACACACACACGACCAATCTTTGCTGGCAGAAATGTGGGGAGAAAGGAACTCTCATTCACTGCTGGTGGGAATGACATTTAGTCCAGCCTTTATGGAAAATAATAGGGAGATTCCTCAAAAAAACTGGAAATTGAGCTCCCATATGACCCAGCTATACTACTCCTAGGGATTAATCCTAGGAACTCAAAAACACAACACAAAAATGCCTTCTGCACACCTATACTCATTGTAGCACTATTTACAATAGCCAGACTCTGGAAACAATCCATTTGCCCAACAACAAATAAGTGGCCAAAAAAACTGTGATCTACACAATGGAATACTATGCAAGCTGTCAGAAAAAGTAAAGTCATGAAATTTTTCTATACATGGATGGACATGGAAACTATTATGCTGAATGAAATAAGTCAGAGGGAGAGAGATAGGCACAGAATAGTCTTACTCATCTGTGGAATTTAAGAAAAATAAAAGACATTATTGTAAACTACACAGAGACAATATAGAGATGAGGGTTAGAAGGACTAGCCCACGATATAAAGCCACGATGATGAGTGAAGTTAGAGAAATAACTACACTAACAACTATCATGACAATAGTAGTGAGCTAGAAAAATAGATTGCTTGTTTTGAATACAACAGGGGGTGTGGGAGCAGAGATCATTGGTGGTGGGAAGGTTGCATTGGTGAAGGAAGATGTTCTTTTTTATAACTGAAACCCAACTACAAATACTTTTGTAATCGTGGTGCTTAAAGATCTTAATTTAAAAACAATAAATAAATAGGGGCTGGAGAGATAGCATGGAGGTAAGGCGTTTGCCTTTCATGCAGAAGGATGGTGGTTTGAAACCCAGCATCCCATATGGTCCCCTGTGCCTGCCAGGAGCGATTTCTGAGCATAGAGCTAGGAGTAACCCCTGAGCACTGCTGGGTGTGACCCAAAAACCAATAAAATAAAATAAAATAAAATAAAATAAAATAAAATAAAAACCTTGACATATGCATAAAAGCTGGAATTGAATCTGGAAAATATTTCCTTCATGCTAATAAAAGATATTATAAAAATTAAATTAAAAAATGGAAATAGTATGGAATGATTAGATTTTTGTCTACTTGGAAGACAGTCAATAGTAATCCTTGACTGTATCTTGAGGGGAAAAAAGAGAAAGAAACTTGACTTTATATTTCCATGAAACTGGAAGTGGAGTTTTTCGTGTTGAGATGGAAAATCTATGGGAGAAATAGGTCTGATGAAAGCATTAAGATCTTCGTTTTAAAAGATCTTAGTTTTATATGTGTTAAATTGAGATGCCTCTTTGATGTTGGCATTTTGAATAGAACAGATACAAGTTTGAAGTTTAGGGGGGAAAAGTAGGCCAATAAATATAAGCCATCAGATAGTACTTAAATTATGAAATAGTGAGTATAGGTTTAAATATAGACTAGATGATGTTACCAATGAAATAAAGATTAAAAAATGTTTTAATAATTACTTTTAGATACCCCCAATTTTAAAATTAGGAGAAAGAAGAGAAGCATTAAAGAGTATTTATAAAGAGAGAGCGCATGTGTGTGTGTGTGTGTGTGTGTGTGTGAGAGAGAGAGAGAGAGAGAGAGAGAGACAGAGACAGAGACAGAGACAGAGACAGAGAGAAACAGAGACACAGAGACACAGAGACACAGAGAGTGTCAGATATGGAAATAGGATAAATTAGGAGTTTACCTAGAAACCAAAAAAAGAAAATATTTCAAAAAAAGGATGTGGTCACTTGGATTTATGGGTCAACAAAAAGTTAATTTAGCATTTCTAGCACAGTAGAAGTTGATAACCTTGATAAAAAGCACTTTGGCAGAGTACTGGAATTATCACTGGAGCTGGTCCCTTTGCAGTCTCCTCTTTTCTCTTCTCGTCCCCCTTCCTCCTATGTGACTGAGGAAGAATCAGTTACATCTAAAGAAATTGGTTGAGTGTGAAGGAAGTGTGGTTCCTCAACGGAAATTCAGAGATCTGGTACCAAAAGAGGAAATAAACTCTTGCTAACAATAATAGCAAATGCTTACTGTAGTTAGAAATAACCTGTTTATTTCCTATTAATCACATGTACAGCTCTACCATGAGCTACCGATAACGTACCTTACAAACAGAAAACTTTATGGGAAGGTAGTCAGCCTTGGGTGCTGACATACCATCCAGATACAAACATTTGCTGTGAAAGAAAAACTAAAACTGGGGCCTGAAAGATAGCATGGAGGTAGGGCGTTTGCCTTCATGCAGAAGGATGGTGGTTGGAATCCCCGCATCCCATATGGTCCCCTGAGCCTGCCAGGAGCGATTTCTGAGCATAGAGCCAGGAGTAACCACTGAGTGCTGCCGGGTGTGGACACCCCCCCAAAAAAAAGAAGAAAGAAAAAAGAAAAGAAAAACTAAAACCAGAAAGTATGATCTATTATCAAAGTTCCAGGAGTAACCACTGAGTGCTGCCGGGTGTGACCCCCCCCCCAAAAAAAAAGAAAGAAAAAAAGAAAAGAAAAACTAAAACCAGAAAGTATGATCTATTATCAAAGTTCCAGGAATGTAAATTATAAATAGAGTCCAGTCCCACATTTGTACTTATTATTTCTCTTCCCAGAACTTACAGCATCAGAAGGCAAATTTGTTATCCAAATATATCTATATGCATAAGACAAATTAAGACTATGAACCAACACAAAATGTTGTACCTGAAAGTTTACAACCATGTTATTCCTTATGCCCTAAAGCAAATACACCTCAAATATCCATCAACTAATGAAGAGATTAATGAAATATGATCTTATCCTTGCAATGAATATGTTATATAAAAAGCCAAGAATAGGGGCTGGAATGGTGGTACAAGTGGTAAGTAAGATGTCTGCCTTGCCCACACTGGCGTAGGACCGACCGAGATTCGAACCCCTGGTGTCCCATATGGTCCCCCAAGCCAGGAGTGATTTCTGAGCACATAGCCAGGAGTAACCCCTGAGCATCATTGGGTGTGCTCCCCCCCCAAAAAAAGAAGCCAAGAATAGGATTTGGGGTTATGAAATTGATTTTTAAGTGTGGCTAGTGGTGAAAGCTATTGATATTTCTTTGGGGGTAATGAAATGTTCTACAATCTTTTGTGGATTGTAATAGAATAAAATTTTGTGCATATACTAAAAATGTTGAATTGTACACTTTAGTTAAATTGTATGATGTGTGAATTCTATTTTGAAACAATAGGAATTAGTTAATGGTTCAAATCCCAATTTTAACCTGCCATTAAAAGACAAATTAGAAAAGTGACAGCTATTCATTGTTTGATGCTCATTTATAAGATAGGAACAGTAATAAAATTAATCTCAATGGATTGATTGCAAACCAAGTTAACTTCAGGGGATTATATTACATGTGGCTCAATAACACTACAGACGAAAATGCCAACTAGAATCACCATTATTTTTATTTATTCAAAACTGTACAGTATCTATTTTCTATGGCTTCTATAACAAATTACCACAAACCCCATCCCTGAAAGAACTCACATTTACTCTTTTCCAGTTCTGGAGATCCAAAGTCTAAAAACCAATCTCTTGGGACTGAACTCAAAAGTTCAGTCATCTAAAGTCATAGAATTCCTTGATTTATTCATCCTTCATATTTAAAAGCAGCAGCACAGTATCTTGTCAGCCCTGAAATATATTGCTTTTTTGTGTCAAATCTCTAATAAGGACATCTGTACACTGTGATCAGAATTAAGGTCTATCTGGATAATCCAGAATAGTTTCTCCAGTTCAATGTTTTTAATTTAATCACATCTGCAGAGACTACTTTTCTATACAAGTCAACATTCCTACATTCTAGGTATTTGTGTCTGTAATATGAAATTTACTTCTGTTGGGACATTTACCCCTTTAAAAAAAAGGGAAAAATTCAACCTAACAATATCTGTACGCATGTCCTATATGTATAATACATATATACTCTACTATTAATTTGTATAAATCAAACTCTTTGTTCACTTGAAAAATTTTGGGGCCCTTCCTGCCCTACTTTTCTCTGTCCTACTTTTCTCTGGCCTCTTCGGAAGGACCTACCCAGGTTACCATAAAGAAAGGTTCAAACATTTTTATATATCTCCATTCCATAGCACCTAAAGTCATATAAGGTTCAGCTGTTTAAAACTCCCCTCAAGAATGTAATCTCACTTTTCTGTCATTGTCACATTTGATTGAATTACTTCTCTGCATCTACTTTACCTTTTTATAGTTCTATTGATTAAAAGGTCTTTTTCTTAAAACCACAATGAAATTTGCACTACTTTTTTTTAGGACTGAAAGTCTCATAGGTTTCAAAGAACACATACAAAAATATAGTAATATACATTACTATATTTCACATAGAATGAAAATACTGTTGGGAAGAAATTACCATATAACTAAGATGACAGGATGGATTTATAAATGCCGATTTTATATCTTTTTTTTTTTGGTTTTTGGGCCACACCCTGTGATGCTCAGGGGTTACTCCTGGCTATGCGCTCAGAAGTTGCTCCTGGCTTCTTGGGGGACCATATGGGACGCCGGGGGATCGAACCGCGGTCCGTCCTAGGCTAGCGCAGGCAAGGCAGGCACCTTACCTCCAGCGCCACCGCCCGGCCCCCCAATTTTATATCTTAAAAAACAATATACTCCCCTGTGTGAACAAACATAGAAATTTACTATATGTGGTGCTGGAATCATAGTACAGCAGGTACATTTGCCTTGCACATGACTAACCAGGGTTTGATCCCTGGCATCCCAAAGGGTCTCTGAACCCACTAGGAGTGATCACTAGGTGTGAACCCCCCCAAAAAAGACAACATAAATTTATTATATAATTTTGTTAAGTTTCAGAAGTTATAATATATAACATATATAGCATAATAGATACCTATTTCAATATAAAATAAAATAAAATAAAAATTAATTAAAAGAACGGTTCAAACAAAATCAATTCACTTGAAACTTTAACAATTATTATGCTGGTGCTAAAGTCATAATACAAAAGTAGTCATTTGCTTTGCATAAGGATGATCTGAATCAATTCCTGGCACTATACATAGTCCTCTGAGCATTTCCAGAAGTTATCCCTGACTACAGAGCCAGGAAGGAGTGAGCACTGAGCACTGCTGGGTGTGGCTCAAAAAAAAAAAAAACAAAAACAAAAATTGTTACCCAATGTCAAAGTGATAATAGATATACAGAATCAAACTACTTTGAAAAACGACATCACCAACAACACAAATGTCTTGAATTAATTAATTGTTAAAAGACTATATAAAAAAAAACACTGAGATGATTCGGAAAATAATTGCAAATATCCTAGGAAGCTGAATATGTTTGACATGATAAATTAATTTTTATGAAAATTAATTTAAAAACCATAAAATTCAAGTGAGTAATAAATGGGCAAAGAATGTAGACAGACTTCAAAGGAAACAGCACATTATGTGAAAACTAGCAAGTTTCCTATAATTAAAGAAACTCAAACTAAAATAACATAAGATTCTTTTTGAAAAGGAAAATTCCAATGTTATCAGTAAAACAGGAACTGCTTATGGGAGTAGGTAAGGTTCCCCCTTAGGGAACACAACCTGGCAAAAATAATCAAGAATCCTAAAATACATTTATACATTTTTTTTTACCCTGTAATTCTACTTCTGGGGCACTGCAATCAGCATGAACCCTACATATGGAAAAATTTCATGCTCAAAGACATTTTTGGAAGTGGAAACAATCTTAATATGCTAACTGGAGAACTATTAAATATGCTATGGGATTCAAAATTATGCTAATAGAGACTTGAGAAGATGGAAAATACTTGTGCTTCACTGTTACACTAAAACTTTGTTAGCTGCTTCCTGACCACAGTGCTGATTTTTGCAATTTTTCAAAGATCTACTGAAATAAATACTAAAAGAGAGAAACAACCTAGGCACAATAAAAAGGAACTGCAAAGAAATATGTTGGAAAGGTGGTCACAAGTGATGTTTTCCTTTTCTCCCCTAATCTGTGGAATCATGTTTTCTTAATTGGCATGAATCATATTATTTAAATCCTCACAGAAATAAAGCAATCGCTCACATCCTTCCTACAAATCCAAAGGAAATCTCTTTATGTCGAGCATGCACTGCCATTGTTTCTGCTTCTCTAAAGTCACGCTGGAATTCTAACACTGAAATTTCAGATTGTATGTTAGACAAACGCTCTCCTAGATTCTTTTTACCAACAATATTTTTTCCTTTCACAGTTCCCTCAGTTTTTCTAAATCTAAAGAGAGTCCAACCATTTTCTACTAATTTTTCTTCCTTGTGTATATGTTCATTCTCATCTCCTTTTCAGAGACAATGCCCTGCTCATAGCTCCTTGTGTGCCTTCTAAACCTGGCATGTTCAATATCACAAAGGAGAAGCAAAAATTCTACTCCAGCATCTGTTTGATTGAAAGCAGAGAATGAAAGCAGCAGTACGTTTGGCAAGGAGAAAAGGTGAGTGATATTTAGGAAATCCAGAGCAGGGGCTTTTGGGTGAATAATTAATGTATAATAGAGATTCAAGCTTGTTTTTTTGTTTTGTTTTGTATTTTTGGACTACACACTGCAATGCTTGGGGCTTAATCTGGGTTCTATGTTCAAGGAATCACACCTAGTGGGCTCAGAGGACCGTATGTGGTGTTGGTTGGGATCAAACCTGGGTTGGTCATATGTATGCAAGGCAAACCATCCTACCCATTGTACTACCTCTTTGACTCTCAAACTTGTTTCTTATGTGACAAATTGGGAGCCTTAACTTTTTTGTTTTGTTTTGTTATTTTGGGGCCACACCCAGGGCGCTTAGGGATTCCTCCTGGCTCTCTGCTCAGAAATCGCTCCTGGCAGGCACTGGGGACCATATGGGATGCCAGGATTTGAACATCATTGGTTCCTGAGTCAGCCGTTTGTGAGGCAAACGCCCTACTGCTGCGCTATCTCTCTGGCCCCAACCTTTTTTTTTTTCTAGAACATATATATATAATTAGTGAATAAATAAATCAATGAATAAGTTTTCCTATTATCTTGCAATAATGGATCAGTGAATCAAAGTGGTAGTGTGTGTGGGGAGGGTGACACCAATGAGAAGAAGAGGTTAGTTATTTGGTATCCAAATAAGTCCTGATATTAATGCATTTAAAGACCCTATAATATTTTGAGTCCACGTGTGACCTGTGGAAATGCAGCATTACCAACACTTGAGACTTTGTTAGTACTACAGAATCAGACTTTGCATTAAAACTAGATATCAATGATGAACGAATACCTTAACCTTTAGCAAAATCATCTCAGAACTCATATAGGTCCCCAAGACAAAACCTGTGCCTCTATTCTTTCTGCTTTCCATTAAGTCATCAAAAAATTTAATCATTCCTCACCACAAAGACTGGTCTCAACTTTGACCTCTTCCAAATGCTTTAAAGAAAAAACTCACAAAGAACAGACCTTATATAAATTGTCCCTTACCTTCTATCAATAAAGTATTACCAATTCTGTCATTACTCAACTGTAAAAGGTGAGATTCAATGCTAATGCCCTTCAGCACTACTAGTTAAAGAGAGTGTAGAAGCTATTAAACAGCCCTATCAAAACAAGGAGAGAAATACTCTTAAAAGTTGGTTTGGGGAGACCAGAGAACCACTGAGCACCACTGGAAGCTGCCTGAAAACAAACAAGAGAACAAACACAAAAAGGGTGACTTGGCCAAGCAAAAAGTTAGACCAGTGACAACCATTTTAAAAGCTACCACACATGTCTAGTGACACTGCATGAAAATCATGATTAAGGAAACCACTTAAAAGGCAGTTGCTTTTTAAGTTGCCTTATGTAAACATTTATTCCATTATGTATTCTTGGCTGGTAATTCTGAGCATATAGTCAAGAGTAAATTTTGAACTATTGTCTGCAAATCTCCAGAATAGATATGTCATTGGGTTTTTGGTTTGGGATTTGGTTGGACAGGATGAAAGAAATGTTTACTCTTAAACCTACACTGATGTTTGGTTAAGGAGAGAGAAATGGTCTTTAGGTATTACTATGACCACATAGGGGGTTGGTGTGGGCACTAGACTCTATTCATCCACTCATCTTTAAGGACTACCCTATCCTTATCTAGATCATCCTTGACCCCAGAGCCTAGAAAGGAGAAGGACAGAAAAGAAAAAAAAATCAAGATGGGAAAGAAGAGGATGAGAAAGGGAAATAAAGGGAGAACAGAGCTCTGGGCTGAAGTTTGGGGAGTGAGGTATGATGGAGTATGACAGCACTGGTAATGTGAGTTGACATTGGTTATAGGAACACCACTATCAATAAATTTATAAACCATGAATCTTTAATTAAATAAAAAATTTAAAAGAGTATCCCATTCTTAAAGAAGCTTCTCCAAGGGGCCAGAAAGATAGAACAGCGGTAAGGTGTTTGCCTTAGATGCAGGACGGTGGTTCGAATCCTGGCATCCCATATGGTCCCCCAAGCCTGCCAGGAGCGATTTCTGAGCTTAGAACCAGGAGTAACCCCTGAGCACTGCTGGGTGTGACAAAAAAAAAAAAAAAAAGAAAACAAAGAAAAGAAAGAAAGAAAAGAAAAAGAAAAAGAAGCTTCTCCAGAAAACCTCATTCTCTTACTTTATTCTTCCTTGTCTTTTTTTTAAGACTTCTATTATATTTTTTTAAAGGTAGGAAGATGTGCTAGGAACCCTGGCTTTGCAACCTAACTTCATAGGTCTTAATCTTCCCTCTGTCTATGAGGAGCTCTGTGACCTGGTCAAATCGCTTCCTTCTATAGATATAAGACATTGAAACAAATTATACACTTGTCATAGTGTATGAAACATATAAAATCTATGTCATCTTCACACAATAATAATTAATGTTAGGGATTATTATTAGCATTTTACAGAGTCTGGCTCCAGTTAAGGCTGTTTGTATATATGTCTATTTTCCTCAAAAGACCATGAACAAACTGTTTACATCCTAAGCATCTGGCATAGGGTCTTACAAAATAGCAGACACACAATAATATTTGTCAAGTTGGCTTGAAGATCTGCCAGGAAGAGGAAAGGGAGGGTGCTGGAAACAATTTTAATGTACTTTATTATTTTACCCAGGACAAACCTCTTCAGTATATTTGTTTTTCATCAATTACCAGAATACATTGTCTTAGTTTCTAAGATTGTGTGTGTGTGTTTTTTAATGAAACCCTAGAGACAATATTTATGGAACCAGATTTTCTGGCTTCTGAAATCTCTAGTTTTGCTCCTGTCAAAGTGGAGAAGGAGGGCTGAAGTTCAGGAAGAGATTCACTGACCACTCCAGGTATCCTGACCTCCAGTCACATCAGCTCTGGAAACCTAGCAGAGATGCATTATATTTTTCAGTGTATTTGTTCAGAGAGACATCCTTATAGGTTACACAGATTTCTATGTTCCAACAGGAAGCTCGATTGCAACAATCGAACTCTTTTTTAACCACTTTTCTTGGTCTTTGATAAACCTCAACTACAGTAATAATCCTTGGCTTAATGAATATTAATTAATTTAGTGTCTAACAATGTGCTATAGACATTGAATTATACACTAAGATCTAAAGGTAAACATAGAATGTATAATCCAGGAGGAAATAGAGAAGGCTTTGCAAAGGACAGGGACAAGTGTGACAAGCAACATCTTAGACTACATGATGAGTTAGTCTAGAAACATGCAAGACTAAAGCTCAGATAGTTTCAGAAGGCTTATTAAGGAAGACAAACAACCAAGATGAGTCTTGAAAGAGTGTTATTCAATGATCAGATACTATAGGTTTCATACCTTATTCAAAGAATCTTGATGAATCCCTCAATTAGTCCTTCAACAACCCTAGGACCTGGGCATTATAATTACTCTCATTTTTTTCAGATGAGGAAACTGAAGCACACACTTCATAAGTGATGGAGTTTGGAAACCAAACCCAGACACTGGCTCCAAACTAAAAGAAAAGAAGAAGTTCTGGAAAAGCTTCAGGGCACAGCAAGTTCCTTTCAAGTTTAAGAGGGAGGAAAGCTCATGATTATTTGGGGAACTGAAAGAGCCTAGGAGTGAAGTGCAAGCAAACAAGTCATCTAATTTCTCTTGGCTAGACCTCTCCCTATGTGAAAGGTTGTCACAATACCTGGGTTTTACCATAAAGAGAGACCATAGGCACCAAATGAGAAAAAAAAAAAAAAGTATTCAAACTTGATAGCAAAACACAAATTCCTTCCCATACTTGAACTTTTAGCAGTATCGTTTCCCCAATAGCATCAAGGATTTGCCAATTCAGAATCAGCAATGTTAAGGCACTAACAAGAGCTTCTGGAGGGGACTCAACAGTGTAGAGAGAGGAAGGCTGTGTGAATAAAAAGACCTTTTCCAAGTAAGTGCATTCAAAGTCTGCACTTAAAACTTCAATCCCAAGGGGAAGTGGCTCCTTCATTTTCAATTCAGTCACCCAGAATAGTAGTACTTGACCGTGTAGGGCTGATGGGAGGCATAAATAATGTGTAAATGCTAGAATAGCTCCCGGTTCAAAGTTAAAGACATTACACCCCCAATAGTTATCAGTCTTATCATTATTAAGAAAGTTAGCTACTTCTCATTTCTCCCAGTTTCTGTTTGATAAAAACATGTGGGGCATTAAAATAAGAGAGAATAAAGAGCATTTGCAACCTTCCGCTGTCATCCTCAAGCAGTGGTTCTTCCTCACTCCCATGGACTTGCCAGCAGTTGGTACTCTGTCCTGGCAGAAAATGCCCAAAAGAGGTAAAAGACAGAGACTGCATGCCATCTGTGCAAACCAGGCTGCCCAGTAGTTTTTAGACGAAATCTAAATATAGTCAGTCAGATATGCTTGCATTTTTTAAGATAAAATTGTCCTTTGTCCCTCCACCCCTTCCTTCCCCTCCCTCCCTCCCTGAATATACATACACCTCCCCACACATCCCCAAAAACTTCCAGCCTACTTTCAGCAAGACCTACTCCAATTGCGACTGCCTCTGGCCACTTTAGCTTCTGAGCCTAACAGCAGAGAAATCTTGACTTATTTCACAACAAGAAAGCATGCAGGAAATTCAGCAGCAAAACAAATCTACACACTGTCCAGCATCCTTGAGCAAGCACGCTGCGGTACCCACCCCTAGCAAGATAAAGATCCTGGACTGCAAAAGAGTGTGCAGTCGCTAAAATGGCTAGAGGAAAGCGGAAGGAGTAATTTGCTTCTAAAAAAAAACCAGAGCTGAATACAAAGTAGAAATGAATAAATATTCATGACAGCCTTCCAGCTCCTTCAAGAGTCGCCCTCGCCTCCACCAGGCTTTGCTTCCTAAAAAGTTTCCCTAAGTTCTTTCTCTGCCTCCTGTCGGAAGGAGAGGGTGGGAAAGTTCATTTTAAGTCTCGCAGCCTCTTTGATCTGGGATTTGGAGGATTCGGTGCCTTTTTTTCTTTCTTTCTTTCTTTCGGCTATTAAGGGTTCAGATCAAATGAATTTGGCTCCTTACCCCTTACATCTTCCATAACTGGCAGCTTGTGTCCTCTTCCTCTTCGCTCCTTTGCCCCCACCCAGCCTCTGCTGGCTGTGGTCGCTTTTAGGGAAAGAGATTCTCAAGCAACTGAGATATAACAGACCCTCGGACTGTGGGAGTGGCTAAGTCAGCCTGCCCCGTTTCGGAAGGAACCTCAACCTCTACGTCTTTTTCATTGACTGCAAAGGACAGATTGGCTAAATCCGAGACTCATTTCCCTAAAGATACAGAGGTCTCCCCCACCCCACCCACCCACACCCAGAGCGAGCAGTCACTTTTGGTATGATTGGAAAAAAACAAACAATGCAAGCTCAAATCTCTCTCCTCCTCTCTCCCTTCCTTTTTTTTTTTTTTTTTTTTTTTTCTTTTTCTTTTGGTTACCGAAGCCCATTTTTCTCCTAGTCAAATGTTATCTTGGCTGCAAGCAAATGAAAGCTATTTTTACCGAAGGATTTAGAAGAAACTTGTTGTTACCTTTGATACTGGTGGGGTAAAACGTAATGAAAAACAACAGGTCTTCCCATGTCATACAGCCGATCACTTCTGATTCCCATCTGAAAAAGGCTCATTTGACTCGAAAAGCAACGGGTCACCCCAGCGACAGACACTGGAGCGGGAGGAACTGTGTGTTATTGGCTGGAAGGCAGGGTGGGAAGGATGCTCCCTGGAATTGCTGTCTAGCTGAGCTGACTCGCTGCTCACCTTTATCTCCTATGCCTAGATCCTAGGAACGTGAATTGCCACACACAGGTTCAGCCAAGATGGCCCCAATACAGATAGACATCCTGACTGAAATTCTTTCGAATGCTGTGTGTACTTGAAGTTATTTGAAATGGGGGCAAAAACTCATCCTTCGAAAAAGTAGGTAAATGCTTAAGTTCCACATCACCTGGGCAGCATCTTCCACCCCAAGCTAGAAAGACCTTGTTCATCTAGGTGGAAATCTTAAGTCACCTCTGAATATTAAACAGTATTCAATAATAAGGAATATTGTTCACAGTGCAAACAGCACTCAAGTTCAAACACAAAGAGTGCAGACGAGTGCTCTTTGTTGCTGCCACGCTTGCCTGGCATGTTTCTCAGGCAGAGTGTCCTCTCAGCAAATAGTTGATGAATGGTTGGGTAGATGGATGAATGAATGGGAGACATGCAAAATGGGGGTTTGGTTTCCTGATTCCTAGCGCATGTTTTTTTTTTTATTTACACCTGTGCCTTTTTGGCACAACCACCCCCCACCCCAAAAGTGAGTGTAATGTCTGTTCACCACATGCTGTTTTTCTGTATGTAGATCATTACATTTGTGACTGTTACGAAGTTTGGACTCAATATAGAAAATAAAATCTTCACTGAGGACTAGAGAGATACTATAGCAGGTAGGGTACAACCAACCTGTATTCCATTCCTGTCACCCAATATGGTCTGCTGAGCTGCACCAGGAATGATTCCTACTAAGCACAGAACCACGAGTAAGCACTGAGCACCATGAAGTGTGGCACCAGCCCCACTCCAACCCCTGTAAAAAAAAAAAAAGTTAAGATTCTTCACTAGAATTCCAATCAAACTTTTATAAGAAAAGGGGCTAAATCTTTAGACATCTTCATTATTTTTTACAATACTTGGCACATAGTAAGAGTTCATGACTACTTTTCTGTCTTAGTAAAAGTGGATCAGTACCACAGTGATTGGCACACATCACAAAGAATGGCAATAAGCAGTGCTGGGGAAATGTGGAGAGAAAGGAACTCTTATTCTCTGCTGGTGGGAATGCCGTCTAGTCCAACCTTTGTGGAAAGTGATATGGAAATTCTTCCAAAAGCTGGAAAGTGAGCTCCCATATTATCCAGCTATACCACTCCAAGGATATACCCTAGGAACATAAAAATACAATACAAAAATCCCTTCTTCACACCTATATTCATTGCTGCACTATTTACAATAGCCAGACTCTGGAAACAACCAAGATGCCCTTCAACAGATGAATGGCTAAAGAAACTGTGATATATATACATATATAATGGAATATTATGCAGCCATCAGGAAAGATGAAGTCATAAAATTTTCCTATACATGAATGTACATGGAATCTATTATGCTGAATGATATAAGCCAGAGGGAGAGAGATAGATGCAGACTAGTCTCACTCATCTATGGGTTTTAAGAAAAATAAAAGATATTTTTGCAATCATTCTCAGAGACAAAAGAGAGGAGAGCTGAAAGGTCCAGCTCACAACATGAAGCTCACCACAAAGAGTGAAGAGTGCAGTTAGAGAAATAACTACACTGAAAACTATCATAACAATGTGAATGAATCAGGAAAGTAGAAAACCTGTCTAGAGTACAGGCAGGGGTGGGGTGGGGAGGAGGGAGATATAGAACATTGGTGATGGGAATGTTGCACTGGTGAAGGGGGGGGTGTTCTTTATATGCAATCATATTTGTAATCAAGGTGTTTAAATAAAGATATAAAAATTTTAAAAAGGGGCGGGAGAGATAGTATGGAGGTAAGGCATTTGCCTTTCATGCAGGTCATTGGTTTGAATCCCGGCATCCCATATGGTTCCCGAGCCTGCCAGGAGAAACCCCTAAGTGCTGCCAAAAACCAAAGGAAAAAAAATTAATAAAAGTGGATCAGGGGGCCGGCGAGGTGGCGCTAGAGGTAAGGTGTCTGCCTTGCAAGCGCTAGACAAGGAAGGACCGCGGTTAGATCCCCCGGCGTCCCATATGGTCCCCCCAAGCCAGGGGCGATTTCTGAGTGCTTAGCCAGGAGTAACCCCTGAGCATCAAATGGGTGTGGCCTGAAAAAACAAAACAAAAAAAAAAGTGGATCAGTACAAGACTATTATACTAAATTGATTATATATATAGCATTTTACTTTTGTAAAATAACTAATTGATACAGTGGAAAAATCTAAAGCATGATTTCTCCAGAGTTGGTTTAGACTCCATATCTAATATTTAGGTGATATTATGGGCTATTTATAAAAATCACTAATTTTTATAATGTGGTATCACTGTTTTAGGAAAAAAATTGAAAAACAATCTAAGGGGCCAGAGTGATTGCACAGTGGTAGGGCATTTGTCTTGCATGCAGTTGATCCAGGACAGACCTTGGTTTGATCCCCAGCAACCCATATGATTCCCCTGAGCCAGGTGTGATTTCTGAGCACATAGCCAGGAGTAAATTCTGAGTGTTAAAAAAACCAAAAGCAAGCAAACAAACAAAAGAAACCCAGCCTGTCTACAAATAGCCCATGAACTAAGAGTGGAAAACATCATCAAATTTAGAAGAAAAGAATGACCACAGAGAAGATCCAGAGTAGCCAATGCCATTCCTAACCTAGAAACCTACATCTTTAAATAACACTAAAGACCTTCAATATGGCTTATTACCATAATTTCACTGACTTTCTTTCCTCTGACTTTTCCTCGCTTGCTCCCTCTGTTCTAGCCTCAGTCTTTTTACCTGTTCTTCATTCTTCCTGGAAGGTTTTTCTCCTAAATACCTACACAATTTATTCTCTCATTACCTGTCAGCTTTTACTATACCTTACACCACTTGAGCAGCAATAAGAAATAATGAATAAAATCTACTTAAATATATCAGATAGTCATAATGATACTAGTAAAGAAATCATTTTTTGCCTTTGAGATCAACTTATTATTCCCAAACCAAGTACATAAAGGTGTAAATATCAACATTCAGACATGCCTTTTCCACACAAACTATATAATGACTAGCAATAGTTGGTAGTATAAAAATTCTCCTTAAAGTATACAGATTATAGGGATCGGAGAGGTGGCACAAGTGGTAAGGCATCTGCTTTGTCCACACTAGCCTAGGACGGACAGCGGTTCGAGCCCCTGGTGTCCCATAGGTTCCCCTCAAGCCAGGAGCAATTTCTGAGTGCATAGCCAGGAGTAACCCCTGAGTGTCACCTGGTGTGGCTCCAAAAAACAAAACCAAAAAAGTATACAGATTATAAAAGAATAACAATGGTAGCACTTGAGTGTTACCATTGTGCAAATACTTACTAAAGCAATGGAACTATAAAGCAATAACTATCAATGACCACTTTTTTTGTTTGTTTGTTTGTTTTGGGGCCACACCCGGTAATGCTCAGGGATTACTCCTGGCTATGTGCTCCGAAATCACTCCTGGCCTTGGGGACCATATGGGACTCCAGGGGATCGAACCGCAGTTTGTCCTAAGTTAGCGTGTTCAAGGCAAATGCTCTACCACCTGCGCCACCACTCTGGCCCCTATCAATGACCACTTAAATCATAAGAGGAGTTAAAACTATTCATATGGGCCGAAGTGGTGGCTCTAGCGGTAAGGTGTCTGCCTTGCAAGTGCTAACCTAGGATGAACCGCGGTTCATTCCCCCTGGGGTCCCATATGGTCTCCCAAGCCAGGAGCAATTTCTGAGTGCATAGCCAGGAATAACTCCTGAGCGTCACCAGGTGTGGCCCAAAGACACCCCCCCAAATTCATATGGACTTTTAGCAGAAGCACACACAACTTAATATCCTCAAAGCCTATGAATATATTTATATAAAATGTAGGGACAGAAAGCATATAAAAACACCCTAAGTATGCCATCCATAAAATTCTATCTAGAAGAAACATTAAAACAATTCCATTTACTCAACAAATAAAATACAGGAGCAAAAACAGAGGAAGTGGTAACTCTACAGAAAAGGAGATCTAAAAGAAATACCAAGTAAATGCAGTTTCGGAAGTATTTATATTTTAGAGCTATATGTATAGCAGAAACCTGAGATTAGCTTCAAAATGCAAAGGTGTAGTAGGTGAGATAAAAATGAAACAAATTTGAAGCCGGAGAGTTATTACAGAGATGTAGGGTATTTGCTTTGCATGCAGCCGATCTAGCGCAGACTTGGTTAGATAACTGGTATCCCATGTGGGCCCCTGAGCCTGCCAAGAGAGATTTTTTGAGCATAGAGCCAGGAGTAACTTTGAGTGATTATGGGTGTGGCCCAAAAACAAATAAACAAAAGAAACAAAATTAATGATGAAATGATACTAGTGATGAGGTTATAATTTTGAAGTTGGATGAGGATACATGAGAATTTAATTTACTTTTTTCTCTACCTGATTAAAATTTACACAACAAAACAAGAAAATGTTAGATATTATTTAATGGTATACAATAGTTACATGAGGAGATTTAAGTAATCTCATGTACGTTGGTAGAGTTGAAAAAAGAACAGAAATAGGGCGGCGGGGTGGCACTAGAGGTAAGGTGTCTACCTTGTCAGCGCTAGTCTAGGACGGACCACCGTTAGATCCCCCGGCGTCCCATATGGTCCCCCAAGCCAGGAGCGACTTCTGAGCACATAGCCAGGAGTAACCCCTGAGCGTTATTGGGTGTGGCCCAAAAACAAAACAAAACAAAACAAAACAAAACAAAACAAAACACACACACACACACACACACACACACAACGAAAAAAGAACAGAAATAAATATCCAAGCCAAAAGCAATAATAATGGAATCAAGAGACCCAAATTTTAACAATCTAAACTTAAAATGGGTCTGTTATACTGGCAGGCTGGGAGGTGGTAGGGGAAATGGTATGAAATGCACTTGGGGAACATTGATGGAGGGAAGTGGACATTGGTGATTAGTCCTGATTCATTGTATGTCTGAAACCCAACTATGAAGGACTTTATAAATCACAATGGTTTTAATAAAATAAAATAAAATAAAATAAAAACTTTTTTTAAAATTAAAGAACAATGATTTACAAAGGCATCGATTGTTTAGTTATATAGGTAAATCAAACCCGCCACCATTGTCAACTCCCATGACCAGTGACCCCATACTCCCTCATCCCCACATTCAACTAACATCCCTTCACTCTGCCTGACACCTTAACAGACACATTAAAATTTGGTGGTTTCAGCTTAAATCTCATATTTTCAGTGTTGTTAAAGTTGTGCTTTCAGCGTATAGCTATACCACTCTCCAACATCTCCAATATAACTGAAGCCCAGACCCTTTCTCATCTTCTTCCTTCCTTCCTGCCTTGACTCTTATTCTTCTCTATTCTTCTCCTTCCTAAAGTCTGGGGTCAAGGGTGATCTAGGCACCTCCCTTTACTACATTACATTTCCTAATACAATGATTTAATGTACCACAGAAAGGTGAAATCAATCTGTGTTTCTCCTTTTGACTTTACTCAACATGACATCTTCCAGTTTCAACCAGGTTGCTACAAATTGCATAATTTCATTGTTTTTTCAGCTGCATAGTATTCCATGTATCACACCTTGAGAATCCATTCATTTATTGTTGGGTACTGAGGTTGATTCCATATTTTAGCTATTGTACTCATGGCAGCAATGAATAATGCTGTGTATATGTCCTTTTGAATGTTTTTTAAGTCCTATTTTATTAAGATAGCCAAAAGTGGAGTTGCTGGGTCATATGACAGTTCAATTCTAAGTTTACTGAGAACTTTGTGGGGAAATTATTTAAGGCATATGGCTGAATATTTACTGGGTTATTAACTATATACTTTACATAACTATTTATTATAATTATTCGGTGATAAGGATCTTGATGGAAGGCAGGACATAGGGAACAGGCTGAATCTAAAAGTACCCTAAGGATACTTTGAAGTGAGAACTGAAATAGAACCTGAGATCATTATGTTTTTTTTCTTTTCAGGTTAAACCAGAGGCCTTCTTAGTGGTCAGGGGAAAATGCTCAAAGTCAGAAGATGTTCTTGATTGTTGCAAAATAGTTCTTCCTAGGAGGAAGTATGTGGCCAAACCATGGCTGCCATGTAGTACACTACCCAACAACTTCAAACAAAGAAGACACTAAAGACTAGGACTTACAGAAATGGAAAGTTTAAAGTCTCAGTAAATGCCTAACCTGATCTTAGTATTTGATGAAATGAGAGTTGTGTAGGTATTATCTTAGATTACCACAACTGAGCTATGGCTGTTCTCATTTGAGCTACACCTACTATCTCCAATGAGTTGAAATAACTTTCATGTCCTGTTGGAACTTCCTCTTTCACTCATTTTATGTTTTCATTCATTTGGTTTCATACATTAGGGTTTCATTTTATTAATTTTATAGCTCTCAAAATGTCTCAGAAGTATGCAGAGATGAGTGAACTGTCATTTAATTTAAAATGTGTTACTTTAAGAAGCAGGCACCAATAGGCAGAGGGTCTGGAGCACATGAATGTTGGCTGAAGGAGATAACAATACTGCCCATCAACAAATAACTGCCCATCAACAAATAAATGGGTACAGACTAGTGGGGAAAAATGGAAGGTTAGACCTGAAGTGATATAAGGACAGGGATGGAGGGTAAGTCATGAGCACTTGAGTGGTATGATGTGCAATAAATTTGTACATCAATACTATAAACTTAAACAGTACTGTAGTCCTATATTGCCTAATTATAATAAAGATGCATGCTGTGGACTGTTTTATCCTGATGAGATAAAAAGTCCCTAAGCATAACCTTAGTGAGTTCATTTTCCCACTGAAAGTCAAGCGGAAGCACGAAGAGGCGAATATGGAATAATGAAATATGAAATGAATGAGACCACACAGAATGCATGGGGACTTGCATCAAGAAAGACGAAGACAAATTTATTTTTTGAGCTGGGTAACTTTTAAAGGTTGAGCTTTGGAATGCAGGGTGTAATTTTGGAAATCAAAGACAGTGGGAGATGGTTAGGGAAACAGAATGAAAGACCATGGCTAAAATTTGCATATTAAAGAACCGATACTGAAGGTGAAAGGCAGTTTTGTTGTGGGTTAGCTTTGTTTTGGGTAAGCAGGAGAAAACAGGTAATTTTCAGGGAAGTGGGAAGAGAGAGAAATGTTTTAGAGTTTTGGGGAAAAACTGAAAATTGCTTTACTATGAGCTAAGTTTTGGGAAAAAACATGATCTTGGTGCCAAGGTAGCAGAAATCACAGAGAGCTGGTCAGTGGGAGACTTTTGGCGGGATTTGTACTGTGCTTCTTTGTTAGAAAGAATTATAAAGGCCTGATTTCTAATAATGGTCAAAAATAGAGAGAGAGATAGTTACAACCACATTTTAGAATTATGGCCAAACAATCCACGCAAAGGGTCAACTGATTTGACTGCTCTAAGCAGGCCTTTTTGGCAAATAATTCTTTTTCAGGAGTGCAACACTTTTCTGATGTGTGCCCTTCCTGAGTGGGGTGTAACAGATGCAGGCACCAAATTTGTGAGCTATATATAGTAATTGATAGCTATAACTTCTTTAAGATCAAAGATATTTATTTCTAAAGAGAGTGAAAAAACTATAAACACCTAGTCAATTTATAAAAGCTTCAAAAGATTTTAAAAATATTTTAATTTACAAAAGGATTTAAACACTAAATTTAAATAAAGAGTATGAACAGATCAGTTGTTTCCAAAGATTCATTGGAGCACCTTTCCTCCCCATTTGAAAAAGTAAAGTACACTGAAAGTTTTAGGTGGGGCCGGAGAGATAGCATGGAGGTAAGGCGTTTACCTTTCATGCAGAAGGTCATCAGTTCAAATCCCGGAGTCCCATATCGTCCCCCGTGCCTGGCAGGAGCAATTTCTGAGCACGGAGCCAGGAAAAACCCCTGAGCACTGCTGGGTGTGACCCAAAAACCACACACACACAAAAAAAAAAGTTTTAGGGTAATTATTTATTGTAACACTGGAAGAGTGAATATTTGATAAGAATTTATAAAAACTCTAAAATTTTATAGACCAACAATGAACCTTTAATTTATACAAATTAAAAAATTATTCAAGGAAGTATGTGATCACATAATGAAGTACAGATAAAATAATCAATTTTACAAGAATTTGAAGCAACTTTAGTGGGAGAAGTAGGAAAAATGGTGCTGATCTAAATGACTTTAAAAATCCCCAGCATTCCACATGATCCTAAGCCCTCCAGAAGTGATTCCTGAGTGCAGAGCCAGAAGTAACCCCTGAGCAACACCAGGTGTGGCCCAAAAACAAACAAACAAACAAAAAAAGGCTAATTCTATGAGTAAGACAGGAAACACACCAGATTATCCTTGAGAGTACCTTATGCCAAAAAGTAAGAAAATATTTAAAAAAGTAAATTCAAAAGCCATAGACACAAAATCCCATAGTGATAAAATTTATCAAATTGACATAACAGCCAATTGCAACAATTTCCAATAGTCAAATTTTAAAATCATTTGAATAGCAAAACAAAATAATTATAATCCAAAAATTAAAATGCATGCATTTAGGTTGATATAAATAATTGAATAAGTAAATGAGAGAGAGTTGGGAAATAGTAAGTCTTGTATATTGTATCCTTCATATGAAATCATAAAAATTGCACTTATATCTTAGGAATTTCTTCAAAACATGCATAATGCTTATTTCATAATAAAAGGTAATAGACAAATCCCAATTGAGAAACATCCACAATATGCCTGACTAGTAAGTATGTCTCAAAATAGTCAAAATAATCTAAAATAAGAGAAAATCTGAGATGGCATAGCCAAGAGAACCCTAAGAAAACATGAGGGCAAATGTAATGTGGGATCCTAATGGGCTTATGGAATTTTAAAAGGAAAAAAAAAAAGACAGTGGATTAAAATGAAAATTTAGTGTGGACTTAATCAACAGATAAGAGAAGTAAAATATCTGAAAGCTACCACAACTTTCAAATAATACATAAACTCCAGATCAAATACAATGTCCTGGGAGAATTCTTGCTGAGAGAATTTCTAGGAGTTTGCCTTTGAAAGATGGCTACTGCAGAATATGGAACTTGGCTGAGTTGGGAGCTAAGGAATTTTTCATCAAGGTTGGGAAACAAGTTGAAAGCAAAAGGAATCAACTAAGGCAACGGAAGATACTAGCATGCAGGTTTTACTGGATAGACATCTGGAATTGGTATTGGCGAACACTACCACCACTATCTCATAGTTCTAAAGGCTAGCTTGCTGAACAGCTATTATAGGGTGCACAAGACCACAATTACTAATCTCTGCCCAGATCAGCCAGAATTTGATTATACATCAGGTGCAAGATTCTGGTAATTGTTAACCCCAAGGCAAAGATTAGGTTCACTGCTAGCACAGATATAGGCTATGATTACTACAAATTCCTAATTGTCTTTCTGCTATTTACAATCCCAAGTGTCATGACTTCTGTATAAGGAACCCTAACCTAGAGCCCATGGCTAAGGGAGGGCATTAGGCTTAAAAAAGCCTTTGGTTGCCTGTACCCACAATTGCTATAAGATGCTTAGGGTAAAGCGGCTATTAATAGAGGTTGTGGCATAAATTCACCCCTCTCATTTGAGACATAGTTTTACTAGCAGCCTAAGGAATCACTCTGAATCCCCCTAAAGACCACCAAGCATGCTGTAAATCAAAACCGTTTCCTAGTTACCCAGTAATTGTGCTGAGGCTAATTATTTCAGGCCTTCCTGATCAGGAATGCTATAGGAGATAAGAATGTGAAAATTACTGAAGAATCAGAGCATCAGGCCCTGATCCCTGAGTTCTTGGTTTTAAAGATAAACTTTGCATCAAAACAAACCCAATTTAGGCATGCCAGTATACAACCACACTAAAGACCCCCTGGAAAACAGGAACTGGGCATTCAAGCAACAAAGCTGATTCAGCAGATTTAGGAGACTTTGGGAAATTAGAGTATTGTTAAATCTTAGGCCAAAAATAAGTGATGTCTCTAGTAAAGATTAATAAGTATTGTAATGATTGTATTAAAGAGGATGTCAATGAATTCTAAAGAACCTTTTGGTGATTATTTATACCTCACAGAAGCCACATGTTTTCCTCCTATGCAAACTATTGATCACCCCATTCTTCTTTGCTAATGCAGAATGACTTGCTAAAGTAAATGTATAAAAACCCTGCTGTTTGAGTAAATAAATTGGCTAGACCAAACTCCTTAGTTGGTGTGAGATCTAGTTACAATCCGCTGACTCCTGCGCCACTCTCCTGCTGTTCCTGTATCCAACTGCTCCTGCCCTGCCCTGAGCAGCCTGTGGCACCAAAGCTATGGGCACAAGTTCAATTTTGCAAAACAAAAGCACCTTATCCACTGTACTATCTCTACAATTAAAAACAATTATTTCTTGTTTGTTTGTTTGGTGTGGTTTGGTTTGGTTTTGTGCCACACCCACTGGCTCTCAGGGGTTACTCCTGACTCTGAGTTGGAAAAATTGTCCAAACTTCCTCAATCTGAAAGGGATACCTGTGGGATAATCAAGGAAATCCTAAGAGTTCTGAACAAAATAAACTTAAAAAGAAGAGCACCAAGAGACATTGTAATCAAAATAACAAGAACAAGAGAGATGATTACTAAAAGCAGGAAGAGAAACATTAAGACTCATATATGAGGAAGTTCCGTAAGACTCACACGAGATTTCTCTATGCAAGCAAGAAAGCAAGAAAGGAACGGAAGGAAATTCAAGGTATAGAATGAAAGGAATCTTCCACCAACAATCCTATATACTGCCAGAATATCACTCAAAATAGAGCAAGTAAAAAGTATTTTCCTTTTTAAAAAATGATTTATATCTAATAATACTTTTTTATTTTAATCACCATGAGCTACACAGTTACAAAGTTGTTCATGAATGAGTCTCAGTCATATAATTTTCAACACCCAGCCATTTACCAATGCACATGTTTGATCACCAATATCCCCATTTCCATTTCCTACTCACTGCCCTCTTGTACTCTCCCCTTGCCTGCCTCTATGCCAGATGTTACTTTTTTCTCTCCTTTTTTCACTCTCTCTCTCTCTTCCTTTTTCCCTTTCAGATACTATAATTTGAAGTATTGTTATTGAAAAGGTATCATGCATTTTACTTTACCTCCTTTCAGCACCCAGCTGAAAGTGATCATTTCCAGCTATCATTGTCATAGTGGTCCCTCTTCTGCCCTCCCCTTCACTCCCCTGCTCTTTGTGGCAAGCTTTCTATCATGGACCAGTACTCCTAGCCCTCATCTCTATTGTCTTTAGGTATAATTACCATATGATAATTTTGTAAAAAATATATTTTCGAACAAGCAATAGATATATAGTCTAGGTCAACGTTTTTTAACCACTGTGCTGCGGTACACTAGTATGTCGTGAGATATTGTCTGGTGTGCCGTGGAAAAAATTCCAATTTTATCCATAAGATGCGGCTTTGGCTCACAGATAGACCCATCGTTATATTATTTCATAATAAAATAATTATATAATAATTTCTTTGTGTTTATTTGATTCCTATTCTAGAGAATTACTTTATATATAGTCAATATAGGCACAGAGTTAAATATTTTAACATTTTCTAATGGTGGTGTGTCTCATGATTTATTTTCATGAAAAAATTGTGCCTTTGCACAAAAAAAGTTGAAAAACACTGGTCTAGGTAGCAAGACATATTAAATGGTCTCCTATAGATTAATTATTATAATCTACAAATAATTACCATATTATCATTTTGTAAAAAACTATTTTCAGGGGCCGGAGACATAACACAGCCAGTAGGCATTTGCCTTGCACGCAGCCTATTCAGGATGGATGGTGGTTCAAATCCCGCCATCCCATATGGTCTCCTGAGCCTGCCAGGAGTGATTTCTGAGTGCAGAGCCAGGAGTAATCTCTGTATGCCACCAGATGTGACCCAAACACGAAACAGAAAGAAAGAAAGAAAGAAAGAAAGAAAGAAAGAAAGAAAGAAAGAAAGAAAGAAAGAAAGAAAGAAAGAAAGAAAGGAAGGAAGGAAGGAAGGAAGGAAGGAAGGAAGGAAGGAAGGAAGGAAGGAAGGAAGGAAGGAAGGAAGGAAGGAAGGAAGGAAGGAAGGAAGGAAGAAAGAAAGAAAGAAAGAAAGAAAGAAAGAAAGAAAGAAAGAAAGAAAGAAAGAAAGAAAGAAAGAAAGAGAAAGAAAGAAAGAAAGAAAGAAAGAAAGAAAGAAAGAAAGAAAGAAAGAAAGAGAAAGAGAGAGAGGGAGGGAGGGAGGGAGGGAGGAAGGAAGGGAGGAAGGAAGGAAGGAAGGAAGGAAGGAAGGAAGGAAGAGGGGGAAGGAAGGAAGAAAAGAAAAGAAAAGAAAGGAAAAAAGAAAGTAATCACACATGACCATGCTTGGATCAGACTGAGTTCAAGTGAAAGACTAAATGCATTCAAGTGAAAGAAAATGATACGAGAAAGGAATGGAACCTACATGCTGATTAAGTTATCAATAGATCAAAAGACCTTATCTCTTAGCAATACATATACTAACTGAAGAGGCAGCAAAGTATATAAAACAACTACCAACAGATCTAAGGAGATGTATTTATAGCAACATGATTTTGAAAAGAAACCTCAATTTCCTCACTGGACAAATCAACCAGATGATAATGAAACAAGAGCCCTAACAGAGAAATTAGAAAAACATAGAATTCTACTCCCCCCCACCCCAAATAATGTCATATACACATTCTTCTTCAGTGCATATAGAGGGTATCTCAGAATGCTGAGTTACAATGTGAGTGCTCATAAATCATGAAAATAGAAATCATATCAAGTATCTTATCAAACCACGGTGAATAAAGAAAAAAAAAGAATCCATCAAACATTTGAAAATTTAGCAATATACTTTTGAACAATCACTGGGTCAAAGCATATATCAAAGAAGAAATGAAAAGATGCTTAAAACCAAATTAAAATGAAGACACAAAGGTTTCAAATCTATGGGGCATAGCAAAAGCAGTACTAAAATGAAAGTTTATAACAATACAGGTTTATATCAGGAAACAAGAAAAATCTACAACAAATATCCAAACTTCATTTGGAGAAACAAGAGAAAGAATAAAAATGAATACCAAGATAAGCAGAATGAAGCAAACAATAAAATAAAGAATAATATAGAAAGCAATAAAGAGTCAGTAAAATAGACCTTATTTTTCACGGGAATAAGTAAAACTGAAAAGACAAACCCTTAGGTAGCTTCATGAGAGAAAGACGAGATAAAACTTCAGTACAATATAAAGAGATGACAGGGAAGTAACTACAGAAATAGAAAAGATCATAAGAGGATACTATGATAACTTTATGCCACAGAATGGGAGAAATGGATTAATTTTTTTAATTGTACAACCTCATACAGACTCAGTGTAATGCCTATCAAAATTCCAAAATTTTAAAGCCATTTCCTGAGTAGCAAAACAATTCTGAGAAAAAAATAAAATGGAAGACATTGAATTCCCTTTTTCCTAATTAAACTCTAGATATACAGTAATCAAAATAATATAAACTAAAACATAATTTTAAACTAATAGAATATAACTGAGAGCCGAGAAATAAATCTTAAACTATGACAAAAGAGTTGAGTGCATAAAATAGACCAAAGAAAGAAAAACTCTTCAATAAATTGTGTTGGGAAAACTGATACCCACATTAAAAAAGATGAAAATTGCTCCATATTTTCTATCACACATATACAATTTAATTCAAAATTTACTAAACATCTTGATATGAGGCCAGAATTTATAAAATCTATCAAAGAAAGTGTAAGAACTCTCCAGAACATAGAAGTCAGAAGCATCTTCAATGATTCGATCCCATTGGCTAAGAAAAAAACCTTTTCCTCATAAGTGATTTCACTTACTTATGGTAATAAAAAAATAAAAGAAATAGACAAATGTCCAATGAAAATTCAACAACTGGACTTTAGTCAAGAACTCAATTTACTAAGTAGTTGTGGGAAGGAGTTGAGGTGTAATTGAGAAATGATGTGTGAATTAGAAGTGTTGAAGAGGGCCTGCAGCCGATCCAGGACCAAAGGTGATTGGTTCGAATCCCGGTGTCCCACATGGTCCCCCGTGCCTGCCAGGAGCTATTTCTGAGCAAACAGCCAGGAGTAACCCCTGAGTACTGCTGGGTAGGACCAAAAAACCAAAAAAAAAAAAAGTGTTGAAGAGACAGTTGTGAGGAGTCTTTGATATTTTACTGCTAGAGAAAATGCAGTAACATTAACTCTATTGTAACCATATTACTTAACTACATATATCTTACATATAATTACATATACAGATACCTTAACTACAACTTAAAATATAGTAATATAATGATATAGGTTCATTAATGAATTGAAACAAATATTTCACAAAAATGTAAATTGTTAATAAGAGGAACTGAATATGGGGTGCATGGGGAATTCGTTTACTATACTCACAACTTTTTTGTAGATTCAGACTATTATTAAAATTTGCTTTTAAAAATATATTAAACTTGGAGTTAGAGAAATAGTGCAGTGGTTAGGGCACTTGCCTTGCACATGGCTGACATGCATTCAATCCCCATCATCTCAAATGATCCTTCGAGCACCACCAGGATTAACTCCCGAGTACAGAGCCAGAAATAACTCCTAAGTATCATCAAATATGGTCCCAAAACATAACAAAAATAAAACCAAAAACAATGTTTTTAAACTCATCAGGACTTTAAATGCAGATATGGAAAGATGTAGGGGTGTGGGAGAGGGAGGAGGAGAAGGGACCTGAGGACAGGAGTGAAGAGTCTTGGCACCTTGTGATACTAGTAACAATGCATGCCTAAAGCTTAATATTAACAGGATTATATACCATGTTACCTTGATAAAAATAAATGCAGTGGGTGTAGTGAAATCCTTGAGGAAGCACAGTTTTAAAGGAACCTAAATGGGCATTACCATGCAAAATATTTTTTACACATGATTTGTTGCTCAAACAGAATTCTCTGTGTCTGTATCCAACAAAACAAAACTAACTGGAGCTGAGTGCCAAGATGTAGACAGCCTTGTCATATTCAGTGTGATAATGGTGAAATTCACATCTTTTCATAATGACACAATATACACAATGATCTAAAAGAAGAAAATTTCTTAGTTAAAAGTTTCCACAAATTGTCTCTAGGGAAGGTTCACTAATTCTTGGGCGGGCAGGAAGGAGTAATGACTGTTGGTTCCCAAACTTGATAATAATAAAAGGAAGGGAAATGCCTAGGTTTTTCCAGAGGGTTGCCCTTTTATGGGAATAGTGCCAGAGAACTTCAAGGATCTCTGAGAAGGAATAAAACTGGAGTTAAGAAAAATGTGCCACATTTAACTGATCCAGAGTACACAAGATAGTACTTGCTCAACAATCAGGATTCCCACCGCATAAATATCTAATTTTTTCCCTCAACATTGCAATTTCTAGGGGCAGGGGTCAATCTCACAAACATGCAGCTTTTAAACTCTTGTGCTCAAGAACTTAAAAGCAGGGCTCACACACCCAGTTTTTGAGGACAATAATAAACCATAATTCCAGATAGCAGGAAGCTTGACTACTGCTGGGAAAGCCACTGCCTGAGTGGAGATCAGCCAGTGGTGACAAAGCCTGCAGGCCACATTAGTTAGGTACCTGGCTCTTTTGACCCCTTCTTCTAGAGGGTCAGCAAGGCCTTGAAAAATAGAGAAACAGAGAGAGAAAACAGTGCTTTGGACTTTTCTGATGATTACTTAGCTTGAATGGTTGCACCAGTTAATCCTTCCAGGCTGTATTCAAACCTTCAGTCTTTTAAAGTCTTCTGCTCCCTTTTCCAACTTCTGAGAGCAGAGTTCTTTCCCTCTCACAAGTGCCAACTTGGCATTAACTTAATGCCTTACATTACTACTTTCCTTTTGTGTGTAATATTTCTCATGTGTTTATAACCCAGAGGCTGACTTAAATTGAGTCTGACTGCAAATTCTTCTCTTCTTCATATCCCAATGCCCCTACTTCAGGGTTTTCTTTAATGTGCATAAGACACGAATGATTTTTTTTAATTCCTTAAGGAAAATAAATGTGAATTTAATCTTTTCCACATTTTATTCTTCCTTGTTCAATAACTAAGAGTTTGTCATGACTAGATCCAGCCTACTTGCAGGATGATTTGGGTTGAAGTGGGAATAAGTCCTCTTCCTGTCATTAACAGGGTTAAGCATTTCTTTAATGAAATTTACCTTTTAATACCCTGGTCACCCAGAGGTGATTCATTGCTTTCTAGTCAACTGGTCAATCAAAGCTTGAACTCAGCTCTCCATATTCAGCTCACACTCTTGCTTTTGTCACCACTGATAGGTCTGTACAATGGCCTATTCTCAAACTTCATTCATACTACTTTACCTATTTTGAAAAAGGGTGATAAATATTCTTACCTGACCTTTTGGTATTTAGAAACACAGGAAAGTAAGGCACAAGACATTATCAGTGGAGAAAAATGTAATCATAAGAAGTCTAATGCAAAAGAGCACTTTGAGTTTTCCTCTAAGGGTACTTTCCTCTAAGGGTACTGACTTGGTGATATACAATTTATTGCTGATGCATGTAATTATGCATTGACTTTCTCCACAAATATTCAATGAGCACCTAAAATGTTTCAGGAGCTGTCCTGGTCACCAATATTCACCACTTCTCTCTGGTCGCTTTCATTTTCACTCAAACTCTTTTAAGATTATCCTCAGTTCATCCTAGTATTAAATTCTTTCTTCTAGAGAGGTAGCGGTGGCAAAATCTAGTTCCCTTAATGTGATACAACTATAAACATTTCTCTTGTCCCTACCCCTGACACAACCAGATCTCTTATTATTCTATAAGAAGTTCTTTTTCACTTTCCGTCACCTCATCAAAAACCTTCTACCTACTATGGACCAGAAAAGGTGAGACATGAAGGCTGTAACATTGTCTTACAAATGTCATTTTTTTAATTTTATTGTTCATGTATATAAAATTTTATTTTAATATTTGTAGTATTTTATAATTTACATAAATATAGGCACTATTAAAATGAAGTCTGATTTAACTGAAGAATCATAAATATATTTGGTAATTCTATAGCAAATAACTAAAAGTATAGCAAAAAAATCAACAAAAATAGTGAAATATCACTTTTTAAACATTTTTTTAATTTAGACACTGTGATTTACACTAGGTCATATTGTTTCAGAAATACAATGTTGCTAAATCTCACCCACCACCAGAGATTAAGCATCCTTCCATCGGTTTCCAAGTTTCTACTCATAACCACCAATTTAGCAAGCACAGTTCCATAGTCAGACTCTTTTTTTCATAGTTACAAAGCTGTTCATGATTGAGTTTCAATAACAATGTTCAACACTCATTCCTTCACCAGTTTCCCTCCAACTCTTCCCCCTGCCCTCCCCTACCTGCTTCTATAGCAGACTATCTATCTCTCCCTCTCTTTCTCTCCCTCTCTCTATCTCTCTCACCCACTCACTCACTCATCTTTTATTTCTTTTAGACAATGTGGTTTGCAATATTGTTACTGAAAGGGTATTATGAAAATCACTTTTTCTCCTTTCAATACTCAGTTTTTGTCCAGAGTATGGTGTCTAACTATCATTGCATAGGCAGAATCTTACAGTCTATTATGATTGATGCTTAAGGGCTAATTCCAGATCTCTGTTCAAGTGTAATAACTTAGGTTGGTTGGAGAATAATCAAATCCAGACCTTTCATTATATATCAATTCTCTGTGCTATCTCTCTGACCCCTCACTGGTCGCTATTTATTCCCTTATATGTTTATTTAATCTCTACATATAAGAGAGGTCATTCTGTATATGTCCCCCTTTCTTTGACTGACTTCACTTAGCATAATACTCTGTGGCATCACTATTTTTAAAATGAGATTATGGCCAAGGAGATAGTACAGGGGTAAAGGTTCTTACATCAAATGCAGCAGCCCCTTGTGAGATCCTGGGCAGCACACAGGATTTCCTGAGAAGATCCAGGGGTGATCTTGGAGTACAGAGCCCTGAGAACTTCTGGGTGTGGCCCCAAAAGCAAAGTATAAATAAAAATTAAATGAGACTAATGTGAAAAGATGAATTAAAGACAGGAAAAAAAGAGTTTTTTAAAAAAAATAGTTCCTGGGCCTGGAGAGATAGCACAGCGGCGTTTGCCTTGCAAGCAGCCGATCCAGGACCAAAGGTGGTTGGTTCGAATCCCGGTGTCCCATATGGTCCCCCGTGCCTGCCAGGAGCTATTTCTGAGCAGACAGCCAGGAGTAACCCCTGAGCACTGCCGGGTGTGACCCAAAAACAAAAACAAAAACAAAAAAAAAAATAGTTTCTGAAGATAGCCATTCTTTAGTCATCACTAACACAAAACTTAATTTCAAGTTCAATCAATTAAAATATAAAACAAATTTCTTAGAATGAATTTTAGGATAGTTTGAATAGCTTAAACATTGGGAATTTTTTTATTTTATAATAATTTTTATTTTGACCAAAGTGGATTACAAATCTTTCACAGTAATATTTTAGCTACATAGTGACATTAAATCAGAGGCATTCCCACCACCAATGTTGTCCTTTCTCTACCCCTGTTCCCAGCATGCATCCCATATCTCCTTCCTTACCCACCCCCAACCCCCATGCTGCTAGTATAAGTAGTCCCCTCTGTATCTAGTGTGTTGTAGATTGGGTATAGATTCTGTTGTCATTGGCTTTGGATTTGGTGTTTAAGTCTGATCATTTTTTTATTTCTACTCAATGTTCATACAACTGTTTGGTCTTGGTACCATCCATTATTTCCCCCTCAATTTGTGAGGTGGAACAAGATGATTCAAGTTATGTGGTTCTGTTTGAAGGGAAGAAAAAAATAAAATGGGGCAAAAATCAAACAAGCAAAAAATGGGAGGAGTCCTTCTAGAGGCTATAAATAACAATTTAAGAGAAGAAAGGGAAAAAGGAAGAAAAACATAACAATACAAAAAAATTCTAACAAAAAAAACGAAAAGCACCACAGCAATAAAGATAACAACCACACAATAACCACAGTCCTGAAATAAAGAAAAAAGAAAGCACACACACAAAAAAACCAATAACAAAGGCAAAAATAATTAATTTGTGCTTCTCTCTCTCTCTCTCTCTCTCTCTCTCTTTGCATAGGCACAGTAAATATTGGGGAGATTAGAAAGGGAATTCCCTTGGCCTAAGAGATACAGAGTTTCTCCGCCCGTGAAGTATACTGTCATGGGAATAACTATAGGCTCTGTACCTGTTCTTTTACTCTCCCCTAGGTCCTTTTGTGGTGTCTGGAAACTTTCTGCTCTGTTGTGGATGATTAAATCAGACATCTGTAGCTAGAGATCTTGGTATTTGCACAGGTCAAAGGATGGAGTCTTTCTTTATGGTTCTAGAAGTTCTGTTTCATCATTGTTGTTTTAATCAGTCTTATGTAGTAGGTGGTCTTGGTTTTTGCAACAATCCTAGGATGAAGCTTAGGATAAAATCTTTCATCATGTTTCTAGAAGATCTGCTCAGTTGCAGTTGTCTCAGTCAGAAGTCTGAAATTAGAGATCTTGGTTGTTGTACAGATCGAGGCCTGCCCTCAGAAATCACTCCTGGCAGGCTCAGGAAATCATATGCCAGTGATCGAACCTGGGTCCATCCTGGGTCATCTGCATATAAGGCAAACACCCTTTCACTGTGCTATCACTCCAGCCCCATAATGATACATATTTTATATGAACAAGCATTTAATTTTATATACATATGAAGCTTTCGTGCCACCTACAACATGCCAAGTCAAACTCAACCCTCTTACGTATCCCTCCCTCTTAGTTAACTCATACCTTCAAAACCCTTACCTCAAAACCCAACTGATATATTCTGTGAGAGCCTCCACATGCCTTTTGTACTACTGCTGTGACAAATTCTTCTGCTTTTACCTATACTTTATCTTCTCCTAGAATTTCTCTTGTGATGAAGACAATATCATGGACTTCGGGTGAATTTTAGCTTAATTCTTTTGATATTCTACAAATATAAGTATGCCTGTGAAGGAGAATCTGCTTGATATTCATTCATTTTCTTTTCTTTCTTTTTTTTTTTTTTTTTTTTTTTTCTTTCTTCTTTCTTACTAATAGAATATCCATTGTTTAGCCACTCAGCATAAAGACTACAATGCCCAGCCTGTCTTGCAGCTGTGTGTACAAGAGATGGTGAATCACTGTGAGCGAGTAACAATGGATATCCATGACGATGCCAGGAAGGAAAAGGTTCCTGTTTCTGTCTCTTTCTTCTTTTTTATTCTGATGTTTCCAAAAATCAAGTCTAGGACCTCACACAGCAATAGATTCCTGAAACCAAATAAACTATGGCTATAAGAGATAGCTCCCAGATGTGGTTTATACTGAGACAATGGTTGGGGTCCCCAAAGATTTCAGCACAAGTAGTTAAAGTAGGGAGGCAATTCCAGGAGGTATGAAAATGATATGAGCTGGAAAAATAAATTATTAAACCAATCCCAGGTGCATTGATCAGTAACTGGCTCTGACTCGATTAGGTATAATATGTGAGACGGTAAAGACCATTGCTCAGCATTTCCCAATATAGAGAAGAGAAAGTAGGAGAGAGAGAGAGAGCATTTCTTCCCTCATTTTCTACATATAAGTGGTTAAGAGAAACTCCATGAACATATCAGTTGTCCAGGACCTCTGATCTGCCCTAACATGGCCATACTTCCAAACAGAAAGTGGTGGTGGGGCTGAAGAGATAGCATGGAGGTAAGGAGTTTGCCTTGCATGCAGAAGGACGGAGGTTCAAATCCTGGCATCCCATATGGTCTCCCAAGCCTGCCAGGAGCGATTTCTGAGCATAGTACCAAGAGTAACCCCTGAGTGCTGCCAGGTGTGACCCAAAAAGCCAGGAAAGAACGAAGGAAGGAAGAAAGGAAGGAAGGAAGGAAGGAAGGAAGGAAGGAAGGAAGGAAGGAAGGAAGGAAGGAAGGAAGGAAGGAAGGAGGGAGGGAGGGAGGGAGGGAGGGAGGGAGGGAGGGAGGGAGGGAGGGAGGAAAAAAGAGAGAAAGAAAGGAAGAAAGAGAGAAAGAAAGAAAGAAAGAAAGAGAGAAAGAAAGAAAGAAAGAAAGAAAGAAAGAAAGAAAGAAAGAAAGAAAGAAAGAAAGAAAGAAAGAAAGAAAGAAAGAAAGAAAGAAAGAAAGAAAGAAAGAAAGAAAGAAAGAAAGAAAGAAAGAAAGAAAGAAAGAAAGAAAGAAAGAAAGAAAGAAAGAAAGAAAGGAGGAAGGAAGGAAGAAAGAAAGAAAGAAAGAAAGAAAGAGAGAGAAAGAGAGAGAAAGAGAGAGAAAGAAAGAGAGAAAGAAAGAAAAAGAGGTGTCAATATAGAGAGGAAGATGCCAGACCAGGTTCAGGAAGTAATAAAGGGATAAGGGTACATGTGTAGAGCTGCACTGCACAGGGTCTGCTAAACATTCAGTTAAGAAATGCATATTTGCACACAGTATTTTAGTAAAGAGCTAATCTTCAAAACATGAATGTCAGTCAAAAAACTCAACAAAAATCCCATCAGAAAACCAGGAGAGGAGATAAACAGATACTTTCCTGAATAGGACATATAAATGTCTAGTAGGTATATGAAAAAATATTCGCATCACCTATTATGAGGAAAATACAGTGCAAACCAGCAATGAGATATTACTTCACATCAGTGAAAATGGCAAGGTAGTTGTGGAAAAGGAACTCTCATTCATTATTGGTGAAGATGTTGCCTGATGCTATCTCATTGAAAAACAGTGTAGAGATTCCTCAGTAACATTTGAACTCAATCCAGCAATTCCTCTTCTCAGAGTCTACTCACAAAACTCTTAAATATTAGTATAAGAACTACTGAAAAACATTTATTTATTTATTTTTTTTACATTTATTTATTTTAAAAAGACTTATTTACATCTATGTTTATTGCAGTGTTTAGTACAATAGCCAGGATATGGAAATGACCCAAGCAGATGAATAAAAAATTGGGTTGGAGTGAAAGCAGTTAGATCTTTTGTCTTGCATGCAGCTGACCCAGGTTGTACCCCCACAACATTCCATATGGTCTCCCAAACTTGCCAGGAATAATTCCTGAGCTCAGAGCCAGGAGTAACCCCTGAGTACAGCCGGATGTGGCCCCCTCAAAAAATAAGTTGTTAATCTGTGACAATGAGAGTTGGAAGTAATCACCCTGGACAAGAAATGAGTGCTGAAAGGAGATAAGTGATATATATATATATATATATATATATATATATATATATATATATATACATATACATATACATATACATTAAGGAAACAGAGACTCCTCATCAGCCATATGTAAATGCTGTCCCTTTAAGGGTGAAGATGTCAGCAGAGCCCATCCCTTGTATGTGCTGCAGGATGACAGTTGGCCTAGGGGTATATAAATCCCAGGGCTGAAGTGCTAAGGGGGACAGGATTTCTTCTGCTGGATGGCTGGTGCCTGATTGTTGGAGAAACAGTTTACTGGACTCCCTGCTCCTGTCACCTTTAGCCTCTCTATCCTACTGTTCCGGGCCCTAAAACTAACACTGTATGGTTCCCCTTCAATACAGTGTCTTTAAAAGAAAATTAAAGGGAGGGAGTGAGGGAGAGAGAGAGAGAGAGAGAGAGAGAGAGAGAAGAAAAATATGTGCCAAGAGGCAGATAGAGGAGAGAGTATGGGGGAAGATCATAGGAAAACTGGGGATGTTGGTGATGGAAATATACACTGGTGAAAGGTATTGTACATTTTATGACTGAAACTCAATCATGAACAATATTGTAACTGTGCATCTCATGGTGATTCAATTAAATTATTTAATTTAAAATAATTTAAAATTAAAATAAAACATCAAAGGAAAAAAAGAAATAGTGAAGAGGATGGGAAAAAGAGCCAGATTAAAAGAACAAAGAGTGAAGTTAAGAGGATTCGGGCCAGGAATGATAAGCTAAATATCCAAGTCACAGAGTCAGCAACACTAAAATCATGAGATCCAAACTTTAATGAGCACACTTAAATAGGTGCCTGAAAAGATGCCAGGCTTGGCGCTGGGACTGGGAATTGGGAAATCTGTTTTGTTTGTTTGTTTGTTTGTTTGTTTGTTTGTTTCTGTGTCACACCTGGCAGCGCACAAGGGTTACTTCTGCTCTATGCTCAGCCATCACTCTTGGCAGGCTCGGGGCACCATATGGGATGCCAGGACTCAAACCACCATACTTCTGCATGCAAGGCAAACGCCTTACCTCCATGCTATCTCTCCGGCCCTACCAGTGTCAATTTCTCTCTACCAATGTTCCCAGATTTCTGGTGCTGGAGAGATAGCATGGAGGTAGGACATTTGCAGGAGGAAGGTGGTTAGAATCCCAGCATTCCACATGGTCCCCGAGCCTGTCTGGAGTGATTTCTGAGTATAGAGCCAGGGGTAACCCCTGAGCACCGCCAGGTGTGACCCAAAAACCAAAGGGAAAAAAAAAAGAAATTGACACTGGTGGTGGGATCAGTGCTGTAATATTGTATGCCTCAAACTGAACTATGAATAGTTATGTAAATCATGGTGCAATAATAAAAATTTTAATTGAAAACAGTTGTGTTATACATACAAAATGGAATTCTGTGAATCTATAAGAAAAGATGAAATCATTAATTTTGTTGAAACATGAATGGAACTGGAGGGTATCATGCTAAGCAAAATATGTCAGAGGGAGAACAAATACTGAATGATCTCATGCATCTGTAGAATATAAAGAGACAAAAGCAAGGGAAGAGACAGTATGAAACAATGACAACCCCTTAGCTTTGAATTACAGATGATTAATAAGCAGTGAGAGAAGAATGGCATGGCAAAGGGGATAAAAATTGGACCAGAAATAACATAAATAACATAGGAAGGCTGAAGAGATAGAACAGCAGTAGGACATTGACCTTGCATGCGGCCGACCTGAGGCAGACTCCAGCACTCCAGGCTCGGTCCTCCCGAGCCTGCCAGGAGGGATTTTTGAGGGCAGAGCCAAGCGTAATCCCTGAATGCAGCCAGTGTTGTCCAAAAACCAATAATAATAATAATAATAATAATAATAATAATAATAGTATAATGTTTAAAAAATGGAAAATGATTTGATGGAGGATTATGGGCTTTTTGGCAGTAGTAAGGTGCAGTAACTTGGTAACTTGATCAAAACTATGATTGTAACCTGTAGTACAAAAGTTTAATAAAGATCTCTAAAGTAATCCTGCCCAAATGGAACTGTAGTCATATTTGTGTAAAGCCTTCATATGACTCCCTAGCACTGCAGAAAGTAAAAAGAGAAGAAGGGGGAAAAAAATCAATGTTCTAGCAGAAAAGAAGTGAAGGAATAAATATAATACCTGATTCCCTGTGCATTCACCCTCCATGCTTCTGATGAAGTTAACAGAAGCTTCTTGACAAGGTTCAGTTTAGGCAACTTCCTATGATACAAAGCAGGATAAAAGAAAAGAAACAGAAGATCTGTGGAGCAAACAAAGAACATCAAGCAAGTCTGCCTTCTCCTGTTGCCAAGTTTCTATATTTATAATCTTGGACAGCGCTATTTGATTATAAAAATATTGTGATACAGAGGCCGAGAGAACTCAAAGGACTAGAGCAGAGCAGATGTCTTGTATGTTTTGGGTCCCAAGTGTGAACTCATCAGTGCATACTACTCCAGCACTGATAGGAGTGGCCCTCATTGGCCCCAGCACCACTGGGCCCAAGTAGCATGTAGTCACCATGTCTATCACTGACTCATCAGGCTTTGCAGTGTCAAGCGTATAGTCAGGAATGGCCGCTGAGCTCCCCGAGTACAGATTAGGCAGACCCTCCAAATAAAGTATAATATATTTTTAAAAAGAAAGAAAGAAACTTATGGCTGATAAAAAAAAAAGCCTTAGAAAACTTATGTATGAGTTCAAGCATCAAAAAGTACACTAACTAAAAGAGGAAAGACTTGAGTTCCAGGCTGACTCTAATAATAACAACATACTATTTCCTCCACCTTATGAAGGACAAGATCCTATGGTCCCCCTTCCCCACCACTGCCCATGGAGCTATTATAAGAATCAAAAGAAAGTGAAAATGCCCTGTAATTACAAAGGTTAAACAAATGTGGGATTACAATATGTACCACCATTATTTTAGATAGATGAAAAGCTCTGTAACTTTTAAGCAAGTAATTTGAAAGAAAAATGCCATCACTTTGCTTCATTGCATTTTGGGAGCAGTTAGGAAGATTGGGGCCACAATGAAACCTGTGTCAATGGCATAAAAAGCTGGGCTTTATTTACTATTCTCTCTGGTGTCCCTCACTTTAATTTCTCAGAAAGACATATAACATAAATACATATCAATCATATTTTAATGAATAGCAAAAAATGATTACATCTATTTTTTCCTACTGATCCCACATCAAAAAGTCTGTATTAGTAACATCATTTTCTTTTCTTCTCTTTTTTTTTTGATTTTGGGGTCACACATGGCAACGCTCAGGGACCATTCCTGGCTCTACACTCAGAAATTGCACCCAGCAGGTTCAGGGGACCATATGGGATGCCGGGATTTGAACCACCGTCATTCTGCATGCACGGCAAACACCCTACCACTGTGCTATCTCTCTGGCCCCAGTAACATCATTTTCTAATAAATCTTCCTAATCAATTTTCTCTAATCACTTCCAAGAAATTACTTTAGAGTCTGATTTACTCTTTTAGATACATAGGCGTACCAACATTTGTGATGATCCCATAACGATGTCCAAGATATTTTGTCCTACTTTTATGTTTCTTTTAATGTACAAAATAATTCTAGTCATGGAGGCACCACTAGATTACAGTAATAATTACTGGACAAACACCCTCTATATAACCACTAACCACAAGGAATTAATAAACTTAATAATTATTTTTTGTAGGAAAGTTTCTCCATTGATTTTTGACCAATTGGGCCTGCCAACATCCAACAATTTCAGATAAGAGATACTGACTACCCTATACTGGGAAGTCACCCACTGTGGTGTTATGGAATCTAATGGCATGTGCCATAACCCCTGTACTATCTCTGGCACCAATTAAATAGAGATTTTATTTTATTTTTTTATTTTTGGTTTTGGGGCCACACCCAATGATGCTCAGGGGTCACTCCTGGTTATGAGCTCAGAAATTGCTCCTGGCTTGGAGGACCATATGGGAAACCAGGGGATTGAACCGCAGTCTGTCCTAGGTCAGCACATGCAAGGCAAATGCCCTACTGCTTGTGCCACAGCTCCAGCCCCATAAATAGAGATTTTAATGCTTTTGACTTGTTATAAATAAGGAGTCTGATTATAAGTAACTCAAAGAAATTCATAAAACTAAAAGCATTTCCTTCAGAAATACTTTAGAATCAATTTTTCTCCTTATTGTTTCTTATTTATGTGCCACAATTGGTCAGTAGTGCTCAGGATTACTTCTGGCTCTGTACTCAAGGATTACTCCTAGAGATGCTTGGGGGAAACCATATGGGATGCAGGGGTTGGACTCGGGTTGACCGCATGCAAAGTAAAATATCTTACCAACTGTACTATCATTCCAGCTTTATTACCATCAATTTTGCTTTAAGATCCTAACCAATTTGGTAATAAATGTTTAAAAAAGAAACTTGAGAAGAGAGGAAATTGTTTTTAAATATACTGACACTCGGAAAATAACCAAATATCATTTGTCATCTCTTACCTAATCACACAAGTTAGAGGAAGGTAGCAACAAGGGGTCATAAAAGAAATAAAATTTTCGTTAAAATGAACACAAAGATGTCATTTTTATTATTGATACTATTATCTAAAGTCTTTGCAGGAAGAGTGAGCAGGAAGATTTAAAAGTTCAGGGAAGAAAAATCTTTTGTCCTTTTCCTTAGAGCAAGTCTACTCCTTTAATTAACTTCCTGACTGTTATTCTTCATTTCATATCAGGAACTCAGCCGTCTCCATTAACATACCATCTTTAGGAAACAGATACTGCCCCTTGAACTCTGGGGAGAAACACAACAAACTACAGCAGTGAAGAACTCCAGGAAAGTTTCTGCAGATCCTCCTGCTAAGAACAAAGGAAATTACTTTTTCCTAAGTCATTTTCCATATAGGTCATTTTCATTGTTCATTATTATGTTTCTCTAATTATAATTGTGGGAGCTTCATTTAAAATGTTAGAATATCAAGACCGGAGAGATAGCACAGCAGTAGGGCGTTTGCCTTGCATGCGGCAGACCTGGGAAGGAACCGTTTAATTCCTGGCATCCCATATGATCCCCCAGTCTGCCAGGGGCTATTTCTAAGAGCACAGCCAGCAGTAATTCCTGAGCATCACTGGGTGTGGCCCCAAAACCAATCATTAATAAAGTATAATCAATAAATAAAGTATTTTTTAAAATGTTAGATTATCTAGAAAGAAAAAGTTGGGGTCTTCAGGGAGGAAGGTGGTTATGCTGATGATGGGTGTGGTGTTGGAATTATATGCGTGAGAAGCCCTCATTTAATAATATTGTAAATCACAGAGTTTATATAAAATTAAAAATGCTTGGATTTTTATCATTTCATCTTGGATTCCACTTAGATGTTTGTTTAAGGGAGTTATAAAAAGAAAAAAAGGGAAGAGAAGGATACAGTTTTCAAGTTGTGTGTGTGAGAGACAGAGGAAGAGAGAGAGGGGGAGAGATAGAGGGGGAGAGATAGAGGAAGAGAGAGGGGGAGAGATAGAGCAAGAGAGAGCGGGAGAGAGAGAGAGAGAGAGAGAGAGAGAGAGAGAGAGAGAGAGAGAGAGAGAGAGAGATTTGTTCCCAGCAGTGAAGAGGATTTTTCCAAGACTCTGTGCTCAGGGATTGTTCCTAATTGTTCTCAGGGGACTATACATGGTGCTTGAGGGCAAACTTGTGTTAGTAGAATGTAAGGCAAGTCCCTGTTCTATCATACCAGTCCTAGGATAGAGTTTAAGTTGTTTGTCAAGAATTAGGATGTTACAGATTTCACTTCTTATAGTCAAATTAACAGAGCTACCAAGGAAAGAGATAAAGATAAATAATAAATAAATAAAGATAAAATATTTGAACAGTTCACATAGAAATAGGGGCCTGAGCAGTAATACAGTGGGAAGGGACATTTACCTTGCATGTGGCTGAACCGGGACGGACCCGGATTCGATCCCCAGCATCCCCCAAGCCTGTAGGAGTGATTTCTGAGCCCAGAGCCAATAGTAACCCCTGAGCCCTGCCGGGTGTAACCCCAAAACCAAATAATAATAATAATAACAACAACAACAATAGCAATAATAATCATAAAGAACTAGGAGATCTAAAATGGTAAACAGTGGCAGCAGTAGCGGCTGCAATAGCAACAGCACAAAGTAGCCTGAAGACACAACCCCAAGCATGAAATCCCCCAAACTCCTGATCCCGGCAATAGGGCACTGGACTTCTGGAGCTGAAGTGGTGGCCTGTCCCCAGATCAAAAATCAAGCTCCTAGGGAGATTGCCAGAGAAAATCATGGCAGCAGTGACGGCCTTAAGCTACAGTGGCAGGGCTATAAGCGACTACATGATGGTGTTCCGATAACAGGAGTCTGGCAGTAAATCTCACCTGACTTGGGGCTGTGGAGAGCCACGTTAGCACATTTGCACAGCCGAGCTTGTGGGATTTGTGAGCATTAGCACTAATGGAGTGTATCAGGGGCAGTACTAAGTGAAAAAGGAGGAGCCCTCAATTTGTTGATACAGGCAGTGGCAGTGCTAAGAGATATGGCAACACAATGAGACGGCCGGTGGTGACAGGGAAGTTAGGGAGCTGTGTCGCCAGAGCCAGGAGATTGTCAGTGAGTGGCACTGCAAAAAAAAAAAAAAAAACAAAAAACAAAAAAAAAAAAACAAGGTGGAGTTGGCCATACTAAGATCAGATGACACAGACTTTAGGCCTAGTCATCTTAGTCTTTGCACAGATCCTAGGATGGAGGGCCTGCTGATTTCATCTCACCATTATGAGATGAGGTAAGGTAACCTGTCCTTAATTGCTCTTCTTTCCTTGTCTTTGGGGTGTCATATGAACCTAGATTGGCACAATTGGTTCCAAAGCAGTAATAGGGCCTTCCCCAGAGAGAGTGTGTGAGTGTTGGGGGGGGGGGCGGGTGTTTCCTGGTGTTTGTGCAGGAAACTGCCAGTTCTATGATCTGAGTTAGGGGTTGAACAGTTGATATCTAATCGCATGAGATCTAAGTCATGTCCCTATGACAAATGCTCAGGGTAGAGGGAGCCCCTATATTATAAAATGTATGCGTTCTTATTCATATTAGATAAAAACTTCACTCTTTATACATAAGATTTCTCCACCTTAGTGTGACTATGCAAAAAGGAATGAAGCTATCTGATATTATTGGTGCACTTGAGGTAAAAAATGACAAGATATACATCTCTGTGCTCCAGTTTTGACCTGAGCTCTTATCACAAGCAAGACTTTTCTACCATAATTTCTTATGAAGCAGAACCAAACAGGCCAAAAATGAGGGATGGAGGAGACTACCTATACATATGGAAATAAACACACTAAGAGTTATACCATTTAAGGGAATAAACATACAAAGAAAATGTAGATATCTTCATCAAGTCTTCTGTGATAGTCTTGTAGGTGGGGTGAGAATAAGATCCAGTGCACATTTTTGTCCCACAACATAGTCTGGTGGAGTCTGAAAATGGTTTGCAGCATCAGAAGATCAGGTAGTGTCCTCCAATTGGGAGTCTCTCTGAAGCTGAATCTGGTAGCAAGCAATAGTTTACAATGAGGGTATTTGAGAGAACAGGGGCCACATAGAATGAGTCAGCAGGAGCAGTGGCTGCAGCTTCTTGCTGGCATGACAGATGGGGAGGCTTGAGAAGGTTTTTTCTCTTTGGGAGCTAGGTGGCAGCTTACTGGGACCGGGGGACAGTCTCAGTCCTGAGTTGTTAAGAACTAAGGATTAAAATGTTTAAATAGCAAGATATATGGATCTGGACTGAGAGCATGAGAGGACAGAAGGAGTTTTTTAAGTGGTGAACTTGAGGTGCAAAGGAGGGATAATATATAACAGGACTATATATCTAGGCAGGCATTATTTACAATACAGATTAGACAAACAGAGGAGTTCTCTACATACACACTCAAACCCACTTACAGACAGACATTACGTTGTACAACATAGGCTGTAGTTCGATGGGTCAGTTTATGGGATGGGTCAGAATGCTTAAAAATATTTTCTTTTTTAGCTGGGAGAGGGAGAGTTTCACGGAGGAGCTCAAACAGGGCAACCAAGGGACATTCATGCCCACTCTGGGCAATCTGTGTTGACAGTTCTATGTGAATTAACATAAAAGTACAAAACTAAATGACTATGGAGAAAATTCATACATGTAAACTCAGAGAAGTACAGACATTTGACATGTAATCTTTTTGGTTTAACCCAAAGCACAGAAAGAAAAAAATAAAAAATTGTCTATTCTTAATTTTTAAAATGTTACAAAATATAAAACATTTCTATAAAATATATATTCTACAAAATTTTTAGCAATTTCCATAATTCTGAGATGTTCCTAGCAAGTATATTTAAACTGTATTCCCAGTTTGCAATTTGAAAAATTGAGGAAAATCAGAATGGATCTTTTAGATTTTTAGGGCCTTGACTGAACAGATAAGCAAGGAACCAATCATCACTCTGTTAGAAACAGAGACCTAATTATTTTACTAGGTTCACAGGGACCTAGTTAGTTTACAGGTCTGACTGTAATAAAGCAGATGAGGTCATAGAAGCTTGACCTCACTGCCTCAGTCACAGAATCTTGACAAGCATTCAGCCTACCCACTTGGCTAAAGATAGTCGAGACAAGATGTTTCATTTCTGTTTTCCCCTCAAGATGGTGTTGGCACAGGAGAACTGAGAAAGTGACTCCTTCTAGTCCAAGTAGACAATTGACCAGTCAGTCAAGAAGGTGAATGCCTTGAGAGAATCAGCGAGAATCTTCTGAAGGTAAATGTGGAAAACCCAAGGCAGATTAGTGGTACTAGCCAGCTCATAGGTATGATGCCACCTAAGGAATCTTAGATATATTTCTTGCAGTGTGTGTTTGCTGTGTATGTGTGAGAGAGAGAGAAAGAGAGAGACAGAGACAGAGACAGACAGACAGACAGAGTGAATGTATGAGGGAGACAAGGCAAGGGATAGATTTCCCAAGATAAAGAAAGAAGTTGTTTAAGGGTTCCAACTCAGGAAGTAATAACAGATTAGCCAGGTGTATATGTTATTTAATCCCAGTTGGCAGAAACGGCAATGGTAATGGTGGAGTTGAAGATCACACCCCATGGGAAAACACTTAGGCCTCAAATATGCTGTCTGATTTAGTAGCGCTGAGAGGCTATTGGCACCTTAACTTGGGGACATTTGCAGGGATCTGCCCATGTGTGGCACAAACTAATATTCTCGATATGGTTATACCATTTCTTACAGAGCTCAACTGAGCCAGTAGTTCCAGATTTCATCAAAAGATTTAATTTCACTAATTATGGCACAAACTGGATTGTCCCCAAACCAACAAAGGAGTCAAGCACCAGCCTAAGGCAAGTGAGGGAGCAGGTGGTTTCCACAGCTAGAGTCAGGACTTAGAAGTGGTCAGGATGTAGACTCACATACAAATGCTCTCCTGGGGCAATAAAATGGCTTTCCAATGTCATGAAATGGGGATGGATAGAACTACAGAAACCAGGATACTAGGAGACCTATGGAAGTGGTATTAAAGGGAGGAAATCTTCACATAGTGATAGGGTTGGCATGAAGATGTTTAAAACTCTTGATCTTTACAGTACACCAAATACCTTCATTTTTTTCTGTTCTTGTTTCAACTGTCCTCCCAAGAAACCAAGGGATCATCACTCAACTCTAAGGTATCAGTAGAAATTTTCTTTTTTTATTTTGTTATGCCAGTGACATACTTTTTTAAAAATCATATCTTTATTTAAACACCTTGATTATAAATATAATTGTGGTTGGGTTTCAATAATGTAAAAAACACCTCCGTTCCCCAGTGCAACTTCCCATCACAAATGTCCCTATCTCCCTCCTCCCCACCCCACACCCACCTGTACTCTACACAAGATTTCTACTTCCATCATTCATTTACTTTGTTATGATAGTTCTCAATGTAGTTATTTCTCTAACTGCACTCATCACTCTGTGGTGAGCTTCATGTCTTGAGCTGGACTTTCCAGCCCTCCTCTCATTTGTCTCTGAGAATTATTGCAAAAATGTCTTTCATTTTTCTTAAAATCCATAGATGAAGAAGACTATTCTGTGTCTATCTTCCTCCCTCTGACATATTTCACTCAGAATATTAGATTCCATGTACATCCACATATAGGATAATTTTATGACTTCATCTCTTCTGATAGCTGCATATTATTCCATTGTGTATATGTGCCACAGTTTATTTAGCCATTCATCTGTTGAAGGGCACCTTGGTTGTTTCCAGAGTCTGGCTATTGTAAATAGCACTGCAATGAATATAAGTGTGAGGAAGGGATTTTTGTATTATATTTTTGTATTCATAGGAGTGGTGTAGCTAGATCCTATGGAAGCTCAATTTCCAGTTTTTGGAGGAATTTCCATATCGCTTTCCATAAAGGTTGGACTAGACAGCATTACCACCAGTAGTGAATGAGAGTTCCTTTCTCTCCACATCCCCGCCCAGCACTGCTTCTTCTTATTCTTTATGATGTGTGCCAAACTCTGTGATGTGAGATGATACCTCATAGTTGTTTTGATTTGCATATCCATGATGATTAGTGATGTGGAGCAATTTTTCATGTGCCTTTTGGCCATTTGTATTTCTTCTTTGGCAAAGTGTTTGTTCATTTATTCTCCCTATTATTTGATGAGATAAGATTTTTTTCTTGTAACATTCTGTCAGCGTCTTGTATATTTTGGATATTAGCCCCTCATCTGATGGGCATTGGGTGAATAGTTTGTCCCACTCAGTGGGTGGCTCTTGTATCCTGGGCACTATTTTTTGAGGTGCATGGTAGCTCAACTGAAAAACTCAAGGAAAAGCCTCTCCAACAGGGTAACAGCAGCTGAGAACAGAATCAGTTAACTGGAAGATAAAATGCAGAACAACTCCATACAGCAGATGAGATTGGAAAAGAACCTTAAGGCAAACAATCAGACTATGGAGAAAGTACTCAAGCAATGTGAACAGATGAAAATAAAAGTCCTTGTAAACTCAACAGAAACAACATAAGAATCACTGGAGTCCCAGAGGCCCAGGAAGGAAATTCCCAGGAAGAATCAACAGTCAAAGGCATTATCACAGAGAAACTACCAGAGCTAAAATCCTGTATGCCCGAAGAGTACCAGCTAAAAGACACCCATAGGAAAACACCCCAAGACACATCCTAATCACAATGACGAATCCCACAGATATAGAATACTGAAAGCAACAAGATCAAAAAGGGAAATTATCTTCAAAGAAGCATCCTTAAGACTAACAGCAGACATGTTGCAAGAAACTCTCAAGGCCAGAAGAGAGTGGTGAGATATTGTGACAAGACTGAATGAAATGGAGGCTTCACCTAGAATAGTGCACCCAGACTCACATTCAGGTTAGAAGGAAGGACACATAGTTTCATGGACAAGCAACAGCTCAAAAGCTTTACAGATGCAAAACCAGCCTTAAAGGAAAAAACTGAAAGGTCTTCTTTAAGACAAGACAAACCAACAGACAACCAAACTTATTCACAAAGATGACATTAAATCCCATGACAATCATCTTCCTCAATGTCAATGGAGGAAATGCACTAATCAAGAGACACAGAGTGGCTGAATGGATTAAAAAGATGAATCCAACCTTCTGCTGCCTACGAGAAACACACCTAAATAGTCAGAACAAACATAAACTCAAAATCAAAGGCTGGAGGAAAATTATCCAAGCAAACAACACCCTTAAAAAAAAGCTGGGGTGGCCATATTAATATCAGACGACACAAACTTTAGACTCAAAAATGATGTAAGGGACAAAGATAGACATTTTGTAATAATCAAGGGATATGTGCAACAGGAAGAAATCACATTACTAAACATATACGCACCCAATAACAGACTAGCAGATTTTCTGTTACAATTTTGACCAATTTGAAAGAGGACATCAATAATAGCACAATAATTATGGGAGACCTCAACACTGCCCTGTCAATACTTGATAGGTCAACCAGACTGAAACCTAACAAAAAATAGACAAGCCAGGAAAAGAGAAATGGAAGAAAAAGGCCTAGTAAATATATAGGACACTATATCCCCAAAACACGGGTATACATTCTTCTCCAATGTACATGGGTCATTCACCAGGATAGAACACACAGTGGCACATAAAACATTCCTCCATAAAGTCAAGAGGTTAGAAATTTGGTAGGTTACCTTCACTAACAACAAGGCTCTGAAATTAGATGAGAACTACAAAGGGACACAGAAGAAAAACTTTAATACCTGGAAATTAAACAGCCTACTACTGAACAACCAGTGGATCCAAAATGAAATCAAAGAAGAAATCAAAACTTTCCTGGAAACAAATGACAATGAAGACACAAACTATCAATATCTATGGGACACAGTTAAAATGGTCCTGAGAGGAAAATGTATAGCTTTGCAACCACACATTAGGAAGAAAGAAGAGGCATACCTGAATAGCCTAAAGACACAGCTTATTAAATTAAAAATGGTCAACTAAAGAAATAAAAAATAGGAAGACAGAAGGAACTAACAAAGCTTAGACTAGAAATCAATGAAGTGGAAACCCAAGAACAATCTGAAAGATTAACAAATGTAGACTTTGGTTCTTTGAAAAAATAAACAAAACTCACAATGAAAGAGAGAGAAACTTGATAACCCATATTAGAAATGAAAAGGGGGAGATCACTACAGATATTGAAGAGATTCATAGAGTAATCAGGTACTACTTTAAGAAACTCTATGCCACTAAACATGAGAACCTGAAGAAATGGGTAAATCCTTGGACTCTTATAACCTTCCACAGTTGAATAAGGAGGATGTAGCATATCTAAACACCCCCATCACTACTGAGGAAATTAAAACGGTAATCAAATATCTGCCCCAAAACAAAAGTCCAGGCCCAGATAGATTCAGTAATGAGTTCTTGCAAAGCTTTCAAGAGGAAAAGCTACCAATCCTGGCCAGGCTCTTTAAGTAAATTGAAAAACTGGGAACATTTCCAAATAGCTTTTATGAAGCCAACATCACCTTGATACCAAAACCAGACAGAGATGCTGCCAAAAAAGAAAATTACAGACCAATATCCCTGATGAACACAGATGCAAAGATTATCAACAAAATCCTGGCAAATACCTTCCAATGCCTCATCAAGATCATCATTCACTATGATCAAGTTAGTTTCATCCTAGGAATGCAAGGATGATTTAACATCTGGAAATCTCTCAACATAATACACAACATCAACAACAAGAAAAATCACATGCTCATATCAATAGACGCAGAGAAAACATTTGATAGATCCAACACCCATTCTTGATCAAAACTCTCAGCAGATGGGAATGGGAGGAACCTTTCTCAATCTAGTTAAGGCCATCTACCACAAGCCAATGGCAAATATTATCCTCAATGGAGAAAAAACTAAAAGCCTTCCCTCTAAATTCGGGTACAATTCAAGGCTGTCCTATCTCACCTATTCATTCTCACCTCTCTCATTCCTATTTAACATAGTACTGGAAGTACTTTCTATAGTGATTATGCAAGAAAAAAATATCAAGGGAATCCAGACAGGAAAGATAAATAAAGCTCTATTTGCAGATGACATGATACTAAACTTAGAAAACCTATAGACTCTACAAAAAGCTTCTAGAAACAATAGATTCATATAGCAATGTGGCAGACTACAAAATTAACACACAAAAATTAATGGCCTTTTTATACACCTATATAGATATTCAAGAAATGAACATTAAGAAAACAACCCCGGGCCCGGAGAGATAGCACAGCGGTGTTTGCCTTGCAAGCAGCCGATCCAGCACCAAAGGTGGTTGGTTCGAATCCTGGTGTCCCATATGGTCCCCCGTGCCTGCCAGGAGCTATTTCTGAGCAGACAGCCAGGAGTAACCCCTGAGCACTGCTGGGTGTGACCCAAAAACTAAAAAACAAACAAAAACAAAAAACAAAAAACAAAACAAAACAAAAAAACAGCCCCATTCTCATTAGTGTCACACAAACTCAAATATCTTGGAGTCAACTTGAACAAAGACATGAGGGACCTATACAAAGAAAACTATAAAACCCTGCTCCAAGAAATAAGAGAGGACTTAATTAAGAGAGGACTTAATTAAATGGCAATATTCCCCAAAGCTTTGTATATTTTTAATGTGATCCCTCTAAAGATACCCATGACATTCTTCAAAGAAGTGGATCAAACATTTTTGAAATTTATTTGGAACAATAAACACCCTCAAGTAGCTAAATCACTCATTGGGGAAAGAAATATGAGAGGCATTACTTTCCCCAACTTTAAACTGTATTATAAAACAATAGTTCTCAAAACAGCATGGTATTGGAATAAAGACAGATGCTCAGATCAGTGGAATAGGCTTCAGTACACAGAGAATGTTCCCTAGACGTACAATTTTTGATAAAGGAACAAGAAATCCTAAATTTAGCAAGGAAATCCTCTTCAACAAGTGGTGTTGGCACAACTTGTTAGCCACTTGCAATAAAGAGAACTCAGGCCCCCAGCTAACATCATGTATGAAGGTAAAATCCAAATGGATTAAAGACCTTGATATCAGACCTGATACCATAAGGTATAGAGAATAACATGTAGGTAAAACACTCCATGATATTGAGACTAAAGGCAACTTCAAAGAGGAAACTGCACTCTTTAAACAAGTAGAAGCAGAGATAAATAGATGGGAATATATTAAGCTGAGAGGGTTCTGCACCTCAACAGAAATAATGCCCAGGATACAAGAGCCACCCACTGAGTGGGAAAAACTATTTACCCAATGCCCATCAGATAAGGGGCTAATATCCAAAATATACAAGACACTGACAGACCATTACAAGAAAAAAAAAAACATGTAATTCCAACAAAAAATGGGGAGAAGAAATGAACAGACACTTTGCCAAAGAAGAAATACAAATGGCCAAAAGGCACATGAAAAAATGGTACACATCACTAATCAATCAGGCAGATGCAAATCAAAACAACTATGAGGTACCATCTCATGCCACAGAGTTTGGCACAGATCATAAAGAATGAGAACAAGCAGTGCTGGTGGGGATGTGGAGAGAAAGGAACTCTCATTCACTGCTGTTGGTAATGCTGTCTAGTTCAACCTTTATGGAAAGCAATATGGAGATTCTCTAAAAACTGGAAATTGAGCTCCCATATGATCTAGCTATACCACTCCTAGGGATGTATCCTAGGAACGCAAAAATACAATACAAAATCCCTTCCTCACACCTATATTCATTGAGTGCTATTTACAATAGCCAGAATCTGGAAACAAATGAGATGCCCTTCAACAGATGAATAGCTAAAGAAACTGTGGTACATATACACAATGGAATATTATGCAGCCATCAGGAGAGATGAAGTCATGAAATTTTCCTCTACATGAATGTACATGGAATCTATTATGCTGAGTGAAATAAGTCAGAGGGAGAGTGGTAGATGCAAAATAGTCTCCCTCATCTATGGTTTTAAGAAAGATAAAATACATTTTTTCAATAATTCTCAGAGACAAATGAGAGGAGAGCTCATGACATGTAGCTCACCACAAACTGATGAGTGCAGTTAGAGAAATAACTACATTGAGAACTATCATAACAAAGTGAATGAATGATGGAAGTAGAAAGCCTATCTAGATTACAGGCAGGTGTATGGTGGGGAGGATGGTGATAGGAACATTGGTCATGGGAATGTTTCACTGGTGAAGGGATATGTTCTTTATATAACTGAAACCCAAGTACAATCATATGTAATCAAGGTGTTTAAATAAAGATATTATTAAAAATAAAAGAAAGCCAATGTCACTGACATAACAGAAAAAAAAACCAACAAAATAAAATATCTGCAGGTACCTTAGAGTTGAGTGATCCCTTGGGTTCTTGGGAGCACAGTTGAAACAAAAACAGAAATAATGAAGGTATTTGGTGTATTGTAAAGATCAAGAGTATTAAACATTTTCATGCCACCAGTATCACTATGTAATATTTTCTCTCTTTATTACCACTGCCATAGGTTTCTTGGTATCCTGGTTTCTATAGTTATCTGTCCCCATTGCCATGACATTTGAAAGCCATTTTATGACCCCAGGTGACCATTTGTATGTGAGTCCACATCCTGAGCACTTCTAAGTCCTGACCCAGGCTATGGAGAACACCTGTTTCCTCACTTGCCATAGACTCCTTTGTTGGTGTGGGGGACAATCAGGTTTGTGCCCTAATTAGTGAAATTAAATCCTTTGATGAAATTTGGAACTACTGGCTCAGTTGAGCTCTGTAAGACATGGTATAACCATATTAGAAAAGTTAGTTTGTGCCACACATGGGCAGAACCCTGCAAATGTTCCCAAATTAAGGTACCAACAGCCTCTTTGTGCCACTAAACCAGACATCATATTTGAGGCCTAAGTGTTTCCCCATGGTGATGCAATCTTCAAATCTGCCATTACCAAGACAGGGACCATTGTGAGTTTACTTAAGTCTTGTAAATTTACTTAAAGTTATCCCAGCATCCACCATCTTTTCTGAAATTTTCCCTGGCTGCCCTTCACCATCCCCCACAAGGACCTGCATGGGTTCATGCACAGGTGAGTGTGTCAGGCTGGGGTACAGGGCATGTGATGGAGGAATTCCAGGTATCTGAGTCTCCTCCATTCATGTTCCTCCCTGCTCATAGTATCCATACTTGGGATGTTGGGTCCAGCATTATATGGAAGATCCAGACAGTCTGTGGCAGACCCATTGAATCAGGATTCCCAGAGCCTGTACACAGACAAATGTCAGTGACAGGAAGCTGAGATTTGTGGCCCTCTTGGAACAGCTGGAGCCCAGGAAGCTAAAGCCACAGTGTAAGGAGCCTGCGGTGGGCTGAGACCAGGGAGGAGGCAAGGCTGGATTTTCTGTCCTCTTGGGGTTCCTTCCTGCAAGGGCTCCTGGGCACCCTTTCTGGAATCCCTGGCTCATGTCATTTTTCTCTTCTCCAGTGACTCCTGATGAGCCACCCAGAGCCTCAGTCTTTGCTGAAAAGACCACAATTGAGGACACTTCCGGAACAGCAGAAATTGAGGCTGTGCAGCTCTTCCCCGTCTCTCCCCCTTGCATTTTCAGAATTGCAGCAAGGCTTTAGAGCCTTTTATCCAACAGGAGAGCCAGCAGCAGAGTTGGGGACACGTGCAGCATCACTGAACACAGAGACCCTCAGAGAGACAAAAAAGCCCTCATAGGAACACTCATCTGGCCAGATGTTAGGGGGCCTGGGTTCCCAATGAGCAACCAATTCCCTGCTTCCAATCCATCTACCAGGAGTCAGGGCAGCCGCAGCCCCTAGAAGCTGCCTTGCGGACACACCACTAGCAGGGAGACTAAGCGCATGGTGTCCTTGCCCCCCGCCCATGTGTCTCTTAATGGGGTGGAACAGAGGGGACAGGAAGGGTGGAGCTCCCTGAGGTGGAGGGCATGGGCTGGCTTCTAGAAGTTGAGTCAATCAGAGACAAGGAGTAGAGAGTGCAAATACACTTTGATCACTTTGAGGGCTCCTGGATGTGCCCCTTCAGGTAGCAGGAAACCCTTCCACATGGGGGTTCTGAACTGTATGTAGCTCCACCTGTGAATTTTCATGGGTCTGTACTGGGCTGTGACATCTCATGGTGACACTGTCTCTTCCACCAGGAGCTCTTCCAGATGCTAGTGTCTGAACACTGCCAGGAATTGAGCCTCTGCCAACAGAAAGAGAACAGAAACTATAGGGCCCCCACTGTCCTGCTGTGGTGGTCCAGTTTGATAAAATGATGAGAACTGTCATAACCACCTGCTTTAGAGACTTGACGAGCACTGTCCAGGACAGGGCTCGGAAACTAGAACTTTGGATCAATGTAACCAAGGTGTGTCATAGACCCCTGGGGATCCTCTCTGAAGTCTGTATTCCAATGTCACAAAGAAGGCTCCTGGACTGAATCTGACATGGTCCCTGGGCATTCCCTTGAGGGCCTCCCTGGGTTTGAACCACTGATCTCCAATTCTTGCTTGTTTCCTGGGTGGTGCAGAAACCTTCCTTCCTGTATTGAGGTGGCTAATGATGAGCCCCAAGATCCCCATTGTTTTCTGCCCCATCTTAAAAGTGTGTCAGTCATTGGGTAGAAAGATCTAGGCAGGACTCCAGTTCCCAACTCACAATTCTGCCTCTTTCCAGGAGTGCAAGAAATTGAATAACTTCTCTTCTCTATATGCAGTCATCTGTTCACTCAATAGTTCCTCAGTTAGCAGACTGAAAAACTCTTGGGACCATGTGGGTCAATATTTTTTAAGAGGGTACAAAGTTTCTTATATTGGCTGCTGATGGCCACTCAGTCACTTGAGGTCAACCCCATCCCAACCAGCAGGGTCTGGTGTCAGGGACTGATCGGGAGGGAAATTTCCCTCACAGTCCCATCTTGGGATGAGATGGACACTTTCCAAGATGTTTTGTCCAAGGTAACAGAAGCTCTGTGGTTGGGCCTGGCCCAACCAGTTTCATGGATGTCAGTAGTGTTGCCCCAGAGCAAACTCTCGTCCAGTCAGCTGAATATCTGGCTCTTTTTCAGAGGGTTTTGCACCTCAGAATTCCCAATTGTTCTATCACCTTCGTCCTCCCCACAGGAAGAATTCTCGGATATTTCATAAACTGCTCGAAAGATTTCAAATTCAGCAAGAGGCTGACCCTGAAGGTAGAGTGGAGGCAAATACAGAGGTGAGAAGGTCCCAGGGAATAGGGAACTTTTGTATCCTGTAGCGTTATTCCTTTATAAATAATCTTATAGTGGGAACAAAAGCTTCAATGAAAATGTCAGCTACTCAGGAGATGGTGGAATTCTGGAGGAACAATGGGGGGTTTGCACCATAGTTGACACCTTTACATGGTCGCATGGTAGCTACTGTCCCAGGTGGTGGTGGAGAGCTGTGATGTTCAGGGGGGATGTGCTTCCTTGGAGAGAGAAGGAACTGAGGACACGAGTGAAAAATGCTTGGATTTAGTGACTGCCCTTTCCCTGCAGGAAAACATCTCTAGCCAGATTACTCAGTAAATCAAGCAGAAGAAAGTATCCATGGCAAAAAAAGGTTCGTGGTCCTGCCTGGTTTGGGCTCAGGAGATGACATGGGGACCTGAAAATGATGGGTTAGGGACACGTTGCCTGCAGCTTGCTTGATGTGTGCCAGAAGGAGGTCTGGGTTGGGGGAGCACAGGAAGCATTTGGGAAGGCTGACAAGATCAATTCCCTGGAACTGGGCAGCTCATGGAGGGGAACAGGGACATTGTGTGATAGCCTCTGAGGCTTTGATTCTGACTTGGCCAGGACAATGCAGAAGAGGGTGTTTGGGGAACATTTCTGGGGATACCCAAAAATGGTTCCCTACTAGCACTGTCCCAATTTTCACAGGAAGTTGTTTTATTTTTGAATCCCTTTCTATCTGAATTGGCCACAGTAGATCAAACCATGGACAATTATGTGGAGGTGAGTGGGTCGGTCCTGGCCTGGGAGAACAGGGTGGAGATTAGGGGGTGGGGAGTGCACAGATCCCTGCCTGGATCTCTGAGCTCCCAGGACCAGCTCAGGTCATCACACAGCTGACTGTGAGCTGGAGCTCCTGTGAGTCTTAGGGAGGAATGAGCAATCCACAGGCCTGTTCCCTACCTCTTCCTGGGCTATTGGCTAGAGCACTGTTGGGTTCCAGGATGGCTTGAGTTTCTGGACATCTCAGCCTGACTGTCCTGTGTGCTCTTGTGGGAAGTAGAAAGGCAGAGAATCATGTCTGTGGGCTCGGGTTCCCAATAGTGAAAACTCAGTCTCTTGATTTATCCCAGAGATTTTGGCTGCCTGATGTCACTGAGATCCAGCCATGTGGACCATCTCTGGGATAAAGTGACCTATTGTCACTCAGCCTGTTCTCACATGGGACCTAGTGGTAGTGCACCATGAAGAGGGAGGGGCTAGATTGCTGCTCAGTCTAGGGTTCCTTCCTCCTGCCCTTTCTCTCTCTTCTAGGGCAACCACTTCAATAAAGAGAAAATGCTCTTGGTGAGTGGTTATAGGTTCTGTAAGAGCAGGGAGGACAGGACAAATCAGGCCTCTTTTCATCTGGACCACACTTGTCTCCCTGCTCTGAACATACACTGAGAACTAGAACAGAGTGTGGCAGAGATATCCAGTAGGCATACAGGAGAGAAACGTATCTAGAAATTTTCCTTTGTGAAAACTTATTTACTCCTCAAAGAATATTGAAGCCCACATTAAATATGCTAGTTATGTGTACAAATCCCTAGAATCAGACCACAGTTTTTGTAAGGACATTCCTGTAACATCACACACACACACACACACACACACACACACTCACACCAGCTTGTTTCATCATTTTCCCTCTGACCCCAGAAAAACCAAATATTAAAAGATATGACCATGTTCCAACAAGCTGCCGACAAATACAAACTGGAGCTCGTGAATGGAGGACATAGAAAGTTAGTTCCATAACTTTGAGACATAGAATAGGACAGACAGGTGAGAAGAGGACCCACCTTGTCAAGGGCAAGTGCAGCCTGTGTCTGGCTCAGTCCACAGCTGTCTCCATGGCTCCCTGCTCCCTATATGATTGTCTTTGACTGCCTAGAAGTCAGATTCAGCCACTGAACAGACACAAGGCGGGGCACCAGGACTATGACTAACAGGTGTCTGTGTATCCTTCTGTCCGTAGTTATGACCTGTCCTGCCAACTCAAGCCCGGGCCACAGGGAGACAGCACATTGACCTACCAATTTAGAATTGTGGATCTCTACAGATAACAAGTATCACCACTGAAGTGGTGACTCTTAACCCTTCTCTACCTGGCAACTTCACTACTTAGCACCTATGTCTCTAAGTTGCCATTAACTATATTAATAAATGCTGTTTTTTTTTTTAATCTGGAAGGTCTTGATGGGGTTTGACAGGCCTCCACCATGCCAAAGGCCTAGGAGGGGTGTGGGACTTGGGTCATACTAGCACCCTTCTACCTCCTTCCTCCAGAACTCCAGGGCTTCCCCTGGGTCACATGCCTGGAAGTGGGTCTCCACGAGGAGCTTATAGGTTATCCTTGGCTTTCCCCATTTCCTACCAGGCTCCTGAGGAGGGTTTGGGTGGGGGCTTTGAAATTCCAGTCTTCCAGCTCTTGAAGGATCTCTTTCCTTCCTGGGAGCCAAGAGTTTATGCCAGCATGGGATTTGGCAGGCCTCCGCCATGCCAAAGGCCTTTATAACCAAGCCTAGGAGGGGTGTGGACCAGCACCCTTCTACCTCCTTCCTCTGGAACTCCAGGGCTTCCCCTGGGCCACATGCCTGGGCAAACTAGTGAGGTGGGTCCCGACAAGGAGCTTAGAGGTTATCCTAGGCTTTCCCCATTTCCCACCCGGCTCCGGAGGGAGGGTTTGGGTAGGGGTTTTGAACTTCCGGGCTTCCAGCTCTTGAAGGATCTCTTTCCTTCCTGGGAGCTGGGAGTTTCTGCCAGCACAAGAGGTTCTGACTTCAGGAAGTCCCAGGCACTTTTTCTTACTAAACCTGCCCATTGTGAAACCACACGGTGGCTAGCACCCCTGTGCAGAACATATAGACAAATATTTGGATATCGTTGTGTTTTTTTGTTTGTTTGTTTTGTTCGTTTGTTTTTGGGCCACACCCGGCGATGCTCAGGGGTTACTCCTGGCTGTCTGCTCAGAAATAGCTCCTGGCAGGCATGGGGGACCATATGGGACACCAGGATTCGAACCAACCACCTTTGGTCCTGGATCGGCTGCTTGCAAGGCAAACACCGCTGTGCTATCTCTCCGGGCCCGATATCGTTGTGTTTAATCTGTTTGTCATTCAGAACGCCACCCAGGAGCTCATTTTATTCCTTTACTCCCTTACTCTCACCTCCCATTATCCCACATTTAACCACTTTTTTGTACTAATGATTTTTGTTTTGACCATGGTGGATTGCATATCTTTCACAGTAATGTTTTTGGGGGAGTCTGAAGCTTCAGCAGGCAACACAGGGATGACATGGCTCCATGCTGTAGGCTTTTTGGCCAAGCTTAAGGGAAGATGCAGCCTCGGCTGCCCCACACAGCCTTCTCTCTCCTTTTTCCTGGGCCCCAGGGTTACCCCTGGCTGCCTGCTCAGGGTCCCAGCAAGTGGGTTCTGGCGAGGAGCAGTTTAAAGGAGACCCCAGGCTTCCCCATTCCTTCAGGGGGAGGGAAGGGAAGTGAACTTCCGGCTTCCAGCAAAGGAAGCAAACACCTCTCAGGGAGGGAAGCTTCAGCAGGCAACACGGGGATGATGTGGCTCCATACGCTCTTCGCTTGGCCAAATCACAAACCAAAGTGGTGTCTCAGAAACAACACTCTCCTCTTGACTATTTCTTTTTTTTTTTTTTTTTTTTTTTTTTGTGGTTTTTGGGTCACACCCGGCAGTGCTCAGGGGTTACTCCTGGCTCCATGCTCAGAAATTGCTCCTGGCAGGCACGGGGGACCATATGGGACACCGGGATTTGAACCGATGACCTTCTGCATGAAAGGCAAACGCCTTACCTCCATGCTCTCTCTCCGGGCCCCTCCTCTTGACTATTTCTAAAACATAAAAGGGACAGTGTATCTCCTTTGTATATCTCAGATGTATTCCCTTAACATCTATAACTCTTTTTGAACATCTTCATATAGTGACAATTTTGCCCACTGGACTTATTTGATTGTTTGATTTTTTTCCCCCTTTGAGATCTGTTTTATAAGCAATACTGGTAGAAGAGTGTTGTGTATGTAAATATGTTAGGGGATTAGTATGTTGCTGACCCTAACCTGATTGGTGATTGTGCCCTACCCTAGGGTGTGACCTGGCATTCTGTCCCCACCCTAGGGTAGTACCTGATTCTGCTTCCACCATTGGTTGGTATCTGATCCCACCATTGGGTGGTACATGATTCTGGGGGATAAAAACAAGGGTCTGTGGAAGGCTCGAGGCTTTTTTGCTGGAACTGAGGCTGAGTCTTTGGACTTCAGTCTTGTCCACCGAATAAAGCTAATATTTCCACAAGCCTGACTCTGCGAGCTGTTTACCCGCCGTTTCACCTCAGAACTGTCGGCTAGACAGGGTGGGAGACGCGTGCTCCGAGCTGGAAGAGAAAGGCCTCATCCTCCATCCCTCCATCAGTCAACCTCTTCAGGGGCTGACTTGCAACAGAAGAGTATCTCTATAGATTTCAAGTTTGAACCAAGTTACGGGGAATGTTGGACTTTATTCATCGGCCCCCAGATGCACCAACAATATCTTGTGGCATTGTTTCTATTTTGCATAAGCACATTAAAATAAGAAAATAATACATATGTAAACAAGTTTTTATCTAATAGATATGAGAATACAAATTTGGTAATGCAGTTAGGCCTTATACCCTGAACATTAGTATAATGATTTGGCTTAGGCCTCAGAAGAATGGGCATTGCCCATACACCCCTCAACAATGGATACCATCTATGGAAACAACCACAATTGTCTATAACATTACCAGGATCCAAACCTCTACCAGGGAATACTGCTCTGGCATTGACTTACTCCAAAGAGTGCTCTCAACACCCAGACGACTCAGCAAAGCCTACTTGCAGGGCAGATAGCTCTGCATCTAATGATGTGCTGAAACTAGAGGATGCTCCACATCAGCCTGACTTCTATGAAAAAAATGCATAGAATCCAGAATCTTTAAATATAGGAATCTGATACCAACAACAACTAAAGTGTGAAATAGTTTCACCAGAACCACGGAGAATGACTCGGGTTGGACAGACTGGTATGTCTGGAACCCAGAGTTGGTCTTATGTCAATAAACTTCTGGGGTGAGGCCTTTGTGTAATCAGACCAAGGATATTTTTTCTGTTTTCCCCATATTTTTCTGGGCCTACGCAAACAACGGTGATTGCCACTGTCACACCTTTACATTTTTTTTTACCCTTATTCTTTAAGAAAAATAAAACAATTTACTGAACTTAAAAACAAATAACTGTAGTAGAATGCCTGTTTTGAATACCGGCAGGGGACGGGGAATGGGGAAGGGGACATTGGGAGGGGGGAATGTTACACTGGTGAAGGGGGGTGTTCCGTTTGTGACTGTAACCCAACTATAATCATGTTACTTAAGTAAAAAGTATATTAAAAAAAAAGTTTATGAGACAGGGGCCAGAGAGATAACATGGAGGTAAGGCATTTGCCTTGCATTCAGAGGCCAGTAGTTGGAATCCCAGCATCCCAAATGGTCCCCTGAGTCTTCCAGGAGCGATTTCTGAGTGCATAGCTAGGAGGAACCCCTGAGTGCTGCTGGATGTGAGCCAAAAACCAAACCAAAACAAGAAAAAATGTTTATGAAACAGCCATGAGCTTTGTTTTTTAAATTAATATCTTTATTTAAACACCGTGATTACAAATATGATTGTAGTTGGGTTTTGGTCATGTAAAGAACACTCCACTTCACCAGTGCAACATTCCCATCACCAATATCCCAAATCTCCCTCCTTCCCACCCCACCCTCGCCTGTACTCAAGACAGGCTTTCTACTTCCCTCATTCATTCACATTGTTATGATAGTTCTCAATATAGTTATTTTTCTAACAGCACTCATCACTCTTTGCAATAATTCTCAGAGACAGAAGAGAGGAGCTGGACCTTCCAGCCCATGACATGAAGCTCACCACAAAGATATGATCTTTTCATAATAAAGTTACACCAAAAAGAAGTCACACTCTAAAATATATATGCACTCAATGAGGAGCCAGAAAAATACTTAAAACAAATGCTGATTGACTTGAAGAAAGACATCAGGGGCCAAAGTGATAGCAAATTGGTAGGGTGTTTGTCTTGCACACAGATGACCCATGATGTCTGACATCCCATATGGTCCCCTAAGCTTGCCAGGAGTGATTTCTGAGTGCAGAGCCAGGAATAATCCCTGAGCGGTGCCAGGTGTGGCCCAAAAACCAAAAAAGAGAAAGAAAGAAAAAGAAAGAAAGGAAGGGAGGGAAGGGAAGGGAAGGGAAGGGAAGGGAAGGGAAGGGAAGGGAAGGGAAGGGAAGGGAAGGGAAGGGAAGGGAAGGGAAGGGAAGGGAAGGGAAGGGAAGGGAAGGGAAGGGAAGGGGAGGGAGGGAAGGGGAGGGGAGGGAGGGAAGAGAAGGGGAGGGAGGGAAGGGAAGGGAAGGGAAGGGAGGGAAGGAAGGAAAGGGAAGGAAAGGGAAGGAAGGGAAGGGAAGGAAAGGGAAGGAAGGGAAGGGAAGGAAAGGGAAGGAAGGGAAGGAAAGGGAAGGAAAGGGAAGGAAGGGAAGGGAAGGGAGGGGAGGAAAGAGAAGGGGAGGGGAGGGAAGATTGGAGGGGAAGGAAAGGGAAGGGAGGGAAAGGGAGGGGAGGGAAGGGGAGGGGAGGGAAGGGAAGGGAAGGGGAGGGAGAAAAGGGAGAGAAGGGGAGGGGAGGGAAAGGGAGGGGAAGGAAGGGAAAGGGAGGGGAGGGAAGGGGAGGGAAGGGGAGGGAAGATTGGAGGGAAGATTGGAGGGGAGGGAAAGGGAGGGAAGATTGGAGGGGAGGGAAAGGGAGGGGAGGGAAAGGGAAGGGAGGAGAAGGGAGGGAAGGGGAGGGGAGGGGAGGGGAGGGAGGAAGGAAGTGGGAAGGGGAAGGGGAAAAGAAGGGGGAAAGGAGAAGGGGGAATGGGAGAAAAAAAGGAAGGGGAGAAAAAAGGGAAGGGGGAGAAAATGGGAAATGGGGAAAAAGGAAAGGGAAAAAGGGAAAAGGAAAGGGGGGAAAGGGAAGGGGGGCAAAAGGGAAGGAAAGGAAAAGAAGGGGGAAAAAGGAAAGAAGAAAAAGGAAAGGGGGAAAAAGGAAAGGGGGGAGAAAGGGAAGGGGGAAAAGGGAAGGGGGAAAGGGAAGGGGGAGAAAAAGAAAAGGGGGGGAGAAAAAGGGAAAGGAAGAAAAAGAGGGGAGAAAAAGGGGAGGGGGAGAAAAAGGGGAGGGGAGAAAAAGGGGAAGGGGAAAGGGAGGGGCGAAAGGAATGGGGGAAAGGAAGGGGGAAAGGAAGGAAAGAGGAAGGAAAGGAAGACATCAATAATTGTGGGAGACTTCAGCACTGCCTTGTCACCCTTGATAGACTAAAACTTAAACTTAATACTGGCTCTAAAGGAAGAAATGAAGAGAATGGCTTAATAGATATATGAAGTGTTCTTCAGCCCCAGAAAGCTGAAAACACATTTTCTCAAATGCACATAAGACATTCTCCAAGATCAACCACGTGCTGGGCCATAAAACATACATTCATAAAATGAAGAGCATAGAAATTGTTTCTACCATCTTCTCAGACCATGACACACTAAAAACAGAAGTGAAATACAAACATGGAGAAATAACTTAAACATCTAGAAATTAAACAGCTCTTGTTTACGGCCATACTACCTTGAACACGCCCGATCTCGCCTGATCTCGGAAGCTAAGCAGGGTCGGGCCTGGTTAGTACTTGGATGGGAGAAATTAAACAGCTCTCTACTGAACAACCAGTGAGTCTGAGACAAAATCAAAGAGGAAATCAAAAGATTCCTGGAAACAAATGAGAATAAAGACACAAATTATCAGAATTTGTGAGACACAGCAAAAGAGGTACTAAGAGGAAAACATACAGCTTTGCAAGCATTCATGAGGATGGAAGAAAGGGCCTACATAAGTTACTTAATGACACAGCTTAAAAACTTGGAAAATGGAGGCCAGTCAGATAGCATGGAGGTAAGGCATTTGCCTTGCATGCAGAAGGATGGTGGTTTGAATCCTGGCATCCCATATGGTCCCTCGAGCCTGCCAGAGGCGATTTCTGAGCATAGAGCCAGGAGTAACCCCTGAACGTTGCTGGGTGTGACCCAAAAGCAAGCAAACAAACAAAATTTGGAAAATGAATTGAATTTTCATTCCCCTGGGGACAGGGAGGCCTGTGCCTGGGTGGGGAACAGGGAGGTTCCAGATCTAATGCTCTGTACTGAGCTTGAATGGGGCCACAGGGCCTTCTCTCCTGGGGTCTAGGGCCATCACTGATTACCTGCCCTTTGGGGCCAGCCAGGTAGGTACCAGGGAAGAAAAAGGGAACGCCAGTCCTTAACTTTCCCACCAAATGCAAATGGAGCTGTCTTTGGGTCTTTCCCAGCAGCCATACCACCTTCCCTTGAGTCCTCATTTTCCGAACCACGTGGACGCTAGCGTGTTTGTGTGAAAATTGTGGGTAGTTTTACCATGATACCATAATGCTCATAATTTTAGATTGCTTTTAGGAAAGGAAATAGGATGCTCAAGATCAGCTGGACAATATTTCATGGTATAGACTCCATATACAGTTTTCAAAACCATATCACTTAGTCTTCTAGACTTGAAAATCATGACTTTTTTTTATTTTTAGGCCACATCTGGTGATGCTCAGGGGTTACTCATGGCTATGCGCTCAGAAATTGCTCCTGGCTTGGGGGACCATATGGGATATCGGGGATGGAACTGTGGTCTGTTCTGGGTCAGCCCCATGCAAGGCAAACATCACTGCACCATCACTCTAGCCCCAGAAAATTATGACTTTTTAAGAATACTCTATACACAGTCTAATCCATGAAGACTTTCTTCAGTAAAGTTCACCCTCACTGATCATGATTATATATATATATATATATATATATATATATATATATATATATAACACATATATATACACATATATATACATATATTTTTCCTCCCACATACATATATTTTTAAACTTTCTGTCCCATTTCACCTGGGTCAGATTTTCAAATGTAATCTATGGATCAATCCTCAGTGTCTGTCAATGTATGTGCATATCTGTCTGATATCCGTCTATAATAGATATAATGTCCATGTTATATATTGTTTTCCCCCATCATATGTAACTCTTTCTTCCTCCCTTTGCTTACCACTTTACAAACTATTTTTTTAATTAATTTTGTGTGTGTGTGTGTGTGTGTGTGTGTGTGTGTGTGTGTGTGTGTGTGTGGTTTTTAGGTCACACCTGGCAGCGCTCAGGGGTTGGTTACTCCTGGCTTTACACTCAGAAATCGCTCCTGGAAGGCTCAGGGGACCATATGAAATGCCAGGATTCGAACCACTGTCTTTCTGCATACAAGGGCTTACCTCCATGCTATCTCTCCGGCCCCTTTTTAATTAATTTTTTAAAAAAAATTTTTCTCCCTTATGTATGTCCCTTTTTTTTTTATGTCTAATTTTTGTAACCCTCGCTGTGCCCCTGCTTAAGACCCTTAAGCCCAGGGCTGCATTTTGGCAAGTGGTGCCTGTTCATAAGGTCTAAATATTCCAAGGTTAAGTAAAGCGGGCAGAGCTCCCTCTGAAGTTGGTTGGTCCCCGGCATCACATCCTAGGGCGAGCATTTTCCTTCTCCCGGATGAGGCTGCCAAGAGCCAAAAAGGCCAGGCCAGGAAGGGGACAAAATGGGAAGCGTCGGACCAAAACCTTCCATTCAGACCAGATTACCAGGGCAGAGCGTGAACGCAGTCCCCCACTACCACAAATTACGCAGTCGAGTTTCCCACATTTGGGGAAATCGCAGGGGTCAGCACACCTGGAGTGCAATGGGTGAGCCTCGTCCTGGGGAAATCACCTTCATGATCATGGTATCGCCCCTGCCAGGTAAGTATACTTTACAAACTCTTTTCTAGCTCTTCATGTTATTTCCCCCCATTTAACCCTTTTTACCCTCAGTTCTTAACTCCTCACGAAGCAGAACATTCTGCCCACCCCAGCCAGCTGCCAACTAGCTCCCAAAGTGAAAAGGTAAGAGTCTCATCCTGAGAAGAAACTGATACTCTGCTACTATTAATTTGCTCTGGAGGCCTCTTTTCCTCCATCTCCCTTCACTGTGGACTTTTGCTTGCTACCAGATTTGGTTGCTGAGAAGTTCCCTGCTCAAGGACATTTCCTGACTGGGACATGACTGCTGGGAACCATTTTTTTAGACTCCACAAGGCCAAATCGAAGGTTGAAGTTGTACTCCGGATTTTACACCCACCCCCCGACTATTTCAAAAGACTTAAAAAGATAGGAACACACAAATTTTATACTGCAGTGGGGCCTTACACCCTGAACACTAGGCATAGTGACTTGGCTTAGACTTCAGTAGTTGGACAATGACCATTCACCCTTGAACCATGGACACCAGCTACGGAAATAACCACTGTTTTCTACACCATCACTAGGAATCAAGCTTCTACCAGGAATGCCCTACTGCTGTCCTGGCACCAATTTATTCCAAAGAAGGTTCTTATGACACCCTGATAACTTGGTAACAGCAACAACCTGCATTGCCATCTAATGGTGAGATGGAACCAGAAGACACTCCATGCCACCCTGATTTTGTTATAGGATCTGTATAGAAATCAGGGTCTCTACAGAAACCTGACAGCAACAACCGTGATGGTGAAGAGCTTTTACTGGGACCACAAAGAATGACTCTGGGGTTGAACAACCTAGTATGCCTGAAGCCTAGAATTGGTCTTATGCCAGAATACTTCATGGAAAAGGTCTCCTTCTTTTTTTAGGCCTAAGGGTTTTCCTTTCTATTTCTCCCATAATTTTCTGAGCCGATGCAAGTCAATTATGCAAACAACTGCCAAACACACAATCCTTTTTTATTGTATTTTTGTATCTCTTATCTTTAAAAAAAAAAAAGAGCTTACTAAACCTTTTGCTACTGTATTAATGACTTTATTGGAGATACAATAATTTTCACAAATATACTTGCTAATAAACTTTTTCTTCTTTACAGTTTATATTTTTTAGTTTTTCTATTTTCTTTCTATTTTTTTTTTCGGGCCACACCTGTTTGATGCTCAGGGGTTACTCCTGGCTAAGCGCTCAGAAATTGCCCCTGGCTTAGGGGGACCATATGGGATGCCAGGGGATCGAACCGTGGTCCTGATCCTTGGCTAGCGCTTGCAAGGCAGACACCTTACCTCTAGCGCCACCTCGCCGGCCCCTTCTTTCTATTTTTTAAATACTTTTTTGTTTGTTTGTTTGTTTGTTTGTTTTGGCCACACCCATTTGATGCTCAGGAGTTACTCCTGGCTAAGCACTCAGAAATTGCCCCTGGCTTGGGGGACCATATGGGACGCTGGGGGATCGAACCACGGTCCTTCCTTGGCTAGCGCTTGCAAGGCAGACACCTTACCTCTAGTGCCACCTCACCAGCCCCTCTTTCTATTTTTTAATAACTTTGCTTTCTGTCATCTTGAAACAAATGTATTATGATCAGTTATGTCAACTAAAAGAAAGATTTAAAATATTTGGAAATGGGCCCGGAGAGATAGCACAGCGGTGTTTGCCTTGCAAGCAGCCGATCCAGGACCAAAGGTGGTTGGTTCAAATCCCGGTGTCCCATATGGTCCCCCGTGCCTGCCAGGAGCTATATCTGAGCAGACAGCCAGGAGTAACCCCTGAGCACTGCCGGGTGTGGCCCTCAAAAAAAAAAAGGCAAGAAAAATATTTGGAAAAGGGACAGGAGAGATAGCATAATAGTAAGGCAATTGCCTTGCAAGTGGCCAACCCAGGACCAATGGTGGTTTGAACCCCGGCATCCCATATGGTCCCCCGAGCCTGCCAGGAGCTATTTCTAAGCAGAGAGCCAGGAGTAAACCCCTGAGTGCCACCCAATGTGGCCCAAAAACAAACAAAAAAAAAACAAACAAAAAAAATTGGAAAAGGATCAACAAAATGAACCAAAAATAGGCAGGTGGGAGAAAACAATAAAACTTAGCACAGAAATTAATAAACTGAAAATCCAAAACACAATCCAAAAGATCAATGTAAATAAGAGTTAGTTCTTTGGAAAAAATAACATGATCTATAAACCATTTGAAAGATTTATAATGAAAGGAAGAAAGAGAACAATAAACATCCAAGAATAACTAAAGAAATTTTGAGGAAAAAGAAGATGGGAGGCATCACTTTCCCCAACCTTAATGTGTACATTAAAGCAGTGGTCATTAAAATAGCATGGTACTTGAAAATAGATAGACACTCAGGTCAATGAAATAGATTTGAGTATTCTGAAACTGGGCCTCAGGTATACAATCAATTAATCTTTGATAAAGGGTCAAGAAGCCTTTTCCACAAAAGATATTAGGATAACTGCTCAACTATCTGCAAAAAAGTGAACTCAGACCTTTCTTTAACACCATGCACAAAAGTCAAATCAAAATAGATTAAAACCTTTATATAAGACCTGAAACTATAATGTATATAGAGGAAAACCTAGACATAACACTCCATGACATTGAAGCTGAAGGCATCTTCAAGGAGAAAACACCACTGGCCATGCAACAATAAACAAATAGAACTACATTAAACTGAGAAGATTCTGTACTTCAAAGGAAATGATGACTAAAACACAAAGACTCCTCAGGGAATGCAAGAAATTATTTACCCAAATCCCTGCTGATAAGGGATTATTATCCAAGATATGTAAGGCACTGGTAGAATTTAACAAGAAAGAAACATCTAACCCGTTAAACAAAATGGGAGTAGAGATTAACAAAAAATTCATCCAAGAAGAAATACAAATAGCCAAAAGGCACATGAAAAAATGTTCCACATTACTAATCAGCAGGAAGGTGCAAATCAAAGGAACAATTATCTATCATCTCACAACCACAGAGACTGGCACACATCAAAAAGAATAAAGGGGCCGGGCAGTGGCGCTAAAGGTAAGGTGCCTGCCTTGCCTGCGCTAGCCTTGGACGGACCGCGGTTCCATCCCCCGGTGTCCCATATGGTCCCCCAAGCCAGGAGCAACTTCTGAGCACATAGCCAGGAGTAACCCCTGAGCGTTACAGGGTGTGGCCCAAAAACAAAAAAACAAACAAACAAAAAAATAAAAACTACCAATGCTGGCATGGATGTAGGGAAAAGCTCTCATTCACTGCTGATGGGTATGTAGATTGGTCCAACATTTTTTGGAAATAAATATTGGACATCTCCCAAAAAACTAGGTATTGAGCTTCCATAGGACCCAGCAATACTGCTCCAGGGAATATACCCTAAAAACACAAAACAGAAAAGCCATCCACACTCCTGTATTCATCATAGTACTATTCATCAGTATTCATCAGTACAATCTGGAAATAACCCAATGCCCAAGAACTGATGAGTGGATAAATCTACACTATGGAATACTTTGCAGACTGCCATATACTAAGAAATAAACAAGTTTAGCTAGAGATCTGATAGTCAGAAGGAGGTGCAGATAAAGATCTCAGGGCTTTTAACGTAAATTATCAGGATGCCTATGCCTGCAGGGAAAGCCCTGCAGTCAAGAGTCCTGTGTACAGTTTTTTGTTTTGTTTTGTTTTGTTTTATCTCCTACAGAAGACAAATTTTTGGAGATTTTACCTTAGCTTCCTCTTTTCTCACTTTCCCTTACAAAATGTAACCCCTTGGGCTTAGCATTAATTAAGAATTTGTTTGCTGGGGCTGGGGAGGTGGCACTAGAGGCAAGGTGTCTGCCTTGCAAGCGCTAGCCAAGGAAGGACCGCGGTTTGATCCCCTGTGTCCCATATGGTCCCCCCAAGCCAGGGGCAATTTCTGAGTGCTTAGCCAGGAGTAACCCCTGAGCATCAAATGGGTGTGGCCAAAAAAAAAAAACAAAAAAAAATTTTGTTTGCTATCCACCCTTCTTCCTATGATTGATTATTCCTAAGCAATAAATGTCCTAGCGAAGGACAATGAGTCTCAGTCCATGAAGCTGGGAGCCCCTTACCCCAACCATATCTCTATAGTGTTTGTCTTGTTTTTTTGTTTGTTTGTTTTCTTGGATCACTCCAAGTGGTGTTCAGGGATTACTCCTGGCTCTGTGCTCAGAAATCGCTCCTGGCAGGCACATGGGTGGGGTGGGGTAGGGGTAGGAGAGAACCATATGGGATAGGATGCCGGGATTCGAACCACCTTCAATCCTGGATCGGCTGCATGCAAGGCAAACACCCTACTGCTGTGCTATCTCTCCAGGCCATCTGTCTTATTTTTCTCAATCCTCACAGCGACCCTGCTCCATGCCTGTTCACTGGGCCTGAACTGCAGTAGCAGTCATTATGTAAAATGAAGTCATGAAATTAACTTATTCATGGAGAGTATCATGCTGAGTGAGATGAGTTAGAGGGAAAGGATGATTGCACTCATATGTGGAATATGTAAAAAAACATGATATGAGAATAATACCCAAAGACAATAGAAATGAGGGTCTGAGGTAGGAAGCTTGCCACAAGGGTGGTGGAGAAGTGCATTTAGGACAGAGAGGGAACCACAGTGATAGTTGGAAATAATCATTCTGAACAAGAACTGGATTTTGAAAGGAGGTAAATGATACCCTCTCCTGGTGCCTTAAAAGAAGAAAGCAGGGAGAAGCAAGGTATCTGCCATAGAGCAGGCTGGGCGGAGTTGGGGAGCACAGGAGGGAAACTGGGATCACGTGGCAGGAACTGAACACTGGTGAAGGAATGGGTATAGTAGTATTCTATGAAAGTCAACCATCAACTTTTGTACTCTGCATCTCATGGTGATTCATTTTTTTAAAAAAATGTTATGTGCTTGGATTCATATGAGATTGTGTTTTCATATAACTATTCTTGGATTCATATGAGTTTGTGTTTTCATATAACTATTCTGTAACTTTTAGATAATTCAGAAGAGAAAAATTGGAAAGAGTCTAGAATTTGTTTTCAGTCTGCTGTCTTAAGCCAATCTATTTCTAAGCACATATTGAACTCTTTTTAAAATACAAACAGCTGCGAGTGACACAGGCTCTAATTTGAAAACCCCTGCTTCTAAGATGATGTCATTGTAGCCTACTTTAACTTAAGACATGGTTTCCATCTTAAAAATGACATCTGCACAACATATTCTCCTTTCCCAAATTATCTTTCAGATTTTAAAGTAATTCTGAAATGAATTGAAAAGCTTGTATCAGAGATGTTTTGTATAATAACAATAACAACAACAACGATAATACTGTGTATTACTCAACTTGAGCAAAGAAAAAAAGAAAATACTTTAAAAGATTTTTTTGTCCTTTTGCCTCAACATTCCTGAGATGAGCTGCCTCCTCCCTCCAAGCTGTGTTGCGCCACTTCCTGGCCTTCAGGGGTGCTGCCGCCACTACCATTCCGGCTCTTCACTTGGGCAGGGCCGCAGGGACACACGTGCCAGAGTGATTGGTCATATTCAACTCTGTCCCATATGCTCAGCATTGGTTGTTTTCCTCACTTAAGCTGGTTTGTGTATTGTGTTTACATTTATTTATTTAAGAATCCTTCTCTTGACTCCTGGCCAACACAGAGTATCATATCTGGTGCCAGGGACTGAACCTGAGTCAGTTCCATGGAAGGCAGTTTTAAAAAAATTGACTTTTGGGGGCTGCCAATGCTGGGACCAACCCCACACAGAAGAGCCTTGTGGAAGCCATAGAAATGGAGGTGAGCTGGCCCGCTATGCAGTCACACACACATCTTCTAGTCAATGAACTCTAGCACAAAATGCAGAAAACATCAAAATACAAGCGTGACAATGGAGAAACAATGTAGGCCAACAACATGCATAGAGAATGAAGATGGCAGTTCAGATGACTCAAAAAGTGCCAACCACCTATTTAGCCTCTCAGATAAGGAGTTTAGAGAAGAAATATGGAGGATCCTCATTAGAACTCAAAGAAAGCATAGATTGAGCTGAACAAACCACAAATAAGAATCAGGAGGATATGAAAATAGAAATGAGAAAACTCCAAACTGAAATAACAGGACTGAAAAACTTGGTAGGTAAAATAAAAACATCACTGGAAGACTCTCCGACAGAGTAATAGCAGCTGAGGATTGAATTAGTGAGTTGTAAGATGAGATGCTAACAACTCCATACAATAGAAGGCATTGAAAAAGAGCCTTAAAGATCCTAAAAATCATTGGAGTCCCAGAGACTGAGGAGGGAAAAAAAATCCCCAGGAAAAATCAATAGTTAATGACATCATTGTAGAGAAACTCCTGGAGCTAAAGAGTACATGCAGCCAAATTCTGCATGCCCAAAGAGTACAAGCTAAAAGAGACCCAAAGAAAAGCACCCCAAGACACAACTTAGTCACAATGACAAATCCCACAGATAGAGATAGAATACTGAAAGCAGCAAGATCAATTTTTAAATTTATTTAAACACCTTAATTACATACATGATTGTGTTTGGGTTTCAGTCATGTAAAGAACACCACCCATCACCAGTGCAACATTCCCATCACCAATGTCCCAAGTCTCCCTCCTCCCCACCCGACCCCCGCCTGTACTCTAGACAGGCTCTCCATTTTCCTCATACATTCTCGTTATTAGGACAGTTCAAAATGTAGTTATTTCCCTAACTAAACTCATCACTATTTGTGGTGAGCTTCCTGAGGTGAGCTGGAACTTCCAGCTCTTTTCTCTTTTGTGTCTGAAAATTATTATTACAAGGGTGTCTTTCATTTTTCTTAAAACCCATAGATGAGTGAGACCATTCTGCGTTTTTCTCCCTCTCTCTGACTTATTTCACTCAGCATAATAGATTCCGTGTACATCCATGTAGAGGAAAATTTCATAACTTCATCTCTCCTGACAGCTGCATAATATTCCATTGTGTATATGTACCACAGTTTCTTTAGCCATTCGTCTGTTGAAGGGCATCTTGGTTGTTTCCAGAGTCTTGCTATGGTAAATAGTGCTGCAATGAATATAGGTGTAAGGAAGGGGTTTTTGTATTGTATTTTTGTGTTCCTAGGGTATATTCCTAGGAGTGGTATAGCTGGATCATATGGGAGCTCGATTTCCAGTTTTTGGGGGAATCTCCATATCGCTTTCCATAAAGGTTGAACTAGATGGCATTCCCACCAGCAGTGGATAAGAGTTCCTTTCTCTCCACATCCCCGCCAACACTGTTCATTCTCATTCTTTGTGATGTGTGCCATTCTCTGGGGTGTGAGGTGGTATCTCATCGTTGTTTTGATTTGCATCTCCCTGATGATTAGTGATGTGGAACATTTTTTCATATGTCTTTTGGCCATGTGTATTTCTTCTTTGTCAAAGTGTCTGTTCATTTCTTCTCCCCATTTTTTGATGGGGTTAGATGTTTTTTTCTTGTAAAGTTCTGTCAGTGCCTTGTATATTTTGGAGATTAGCCCCTTATCTGATAGGTATTGGGTGAATAGTTTCTCCCACTCAGTGGGTGGCTCTTGTATCCTGGGCACTATTTCCTTTGAGGTGCAGAAGCTTCTCAGCTTAATATATTCCCATCTGTTAATCTCTACTTTAACTTGCTTGGAGAGTGCAGTTTCCTCCTTGAAGATGCCTGTAATGTCCTAGAGTGTTTTGCCTATGTGCTGTTCTATATATCTTATGGTTTTGGGGCTGATATCGAGGTCTTTAATCCATTTGGATTTTACCTTCGTACATGATGTTAGCTGGGGGTCTAAGTTCAATTTTTTGCAAGTGGCTATCCAATTGTGCCAACACCACTTGTTGAAGAGGCTTTCCCTGCTCCATTTAGGGTTTCCTGCTCCTTTATCAAAAATTAGGTGATTGTATGTCTGGGGAACATTTTCTGAGTATTCAAGCCTATTCCACTGATCTGAGGACCTGTCCTTATTCCAATACCATGCTGTTTTGATAACTATTGCTTTGTAGTACAGTTTAAAGTTGGGGAAAGTAATTCCTCCCATATTCTTTTTCCCAATGATTGCTTTAGCTATTCGAGGGTGTTTATTGTTCCAAATGAATTTCAAAAGTGTCTGATCCACTTCTTTGAAGAATGTCATGGGTATCTTTAGAGGGATGGCATTAAATCTGTATAATGCCTTGGGGAGTATTGCCATTTTGATGATGTTAATCCTGCCAATCCATGAGCAGGGTATGCGTTTCCATTTCCGTGTGTCCTCTCTTATTTCTTGGAGCAGAGTTTTATAGTTTTCCTTGTATAGGTCCTTCACATATTTAGTCAAGTTGATTCCAAGATATTTGAGTTTGTGTGGCACTATTGTGAATGGGGTTGTTTTCTTAATGTCCATTTCATCCTTATTACTATTGGTGTATAGAAAGGCCATTGATTTTTTGTGTGTTAATTTTGTAGCCTGCCACCTTCCTATATGAGTCTATTGTTTCTAGAAGCTTTTTGATACAGTCTTTAGGGTTTTCTAAGTAGAGTATCATGTCATCTGCAAACAGTGAGAGCTTGACTTCTTCCTTTCCTATCTGGATTCCCTTGATATCCTTTTCTTGCCTAATCGCTATGGCAAGTACTTCCAGTGCTATGTTGAATAGGAGTGGTGAGAGAGGACAGCCTTGTCTTGTGCCAGAATTTAGAGGGAAGGCTTTTAGTTTTTCTCCATTGAGGATAATATTTGCCACTGGCTTGTGGTAGATGGCCTTCACTATATTGAGAAAGGTTCCCTCCATTCCCATCTTGCTGAGAGTTTTGATCAAGAATGGGTATTGGACCTTATCAAATGCTTTCTCTGCATCTATTGATATGATCATGTGGTTTTTATTTTTCTTGTTATTGATGTTGTGTATTATGTTGATAGATTTACGGATGTTAAACCAGCCTTGCATTCCTGGGATGAAACCTACTTGATCGTAGTGGATGATCTTCTTAACGAGGCATTGAATCCTATTTGCCAGGATTTTGTTGAGGATCTTTGCATCTGCATTCATCAGCGATATTGGTCTGTAATTTTTTTTTGTAGCATCTCTGTCTGGTTTAGGTATCAAGGTGATGTTGGCTTCATAAAAGCTACTTGGAAGTGTTTCTGTTTGTTCAATTTCATGAAAGAGTCTTGCCAAGATTGGCAGTAGTTCCTCTTGGAAAGTTTGATAGAATTCATTAGTGAATCCATCTGGACCTGGGCTTTTGTTTTTCAGCAGACATTTGATTACTGTTTTAATTTCATCAATGGTGATGGGGGTGTTTAGATATGCTACATCCTCTTCCTTCAATCGTGGAAGATTATAAGAGTCCACGAATTTATCCATTTCTTCCAGGTTCTCATTTTTAGTGGCGTAGAGTTTTTCAAAGTAGTTTCTGATTACCCTTTGAATCTCTGTCATATCAGTAGTGATCTCTCCTTTTTCATTCCTGATACGAGTTATCAAGTTTCTCTCTCTCTTTCTTTGTTAGGTTTGCCAGTGGTCTATCAATCTTGTTTATTTTTTTCAAAGAACCAACTTCTGCTTTCGTTGATCTTTCGGATTGTTTTTTGAGTTTCCACTTCGTTGATTTCTGCTCTCAGCTTTGTTATTTCCTTCTGTCTTCCTATTCTTGGGTCCTTTTGTTGAGCATTTTCTAGTTCTATTAGCTGTGTCATTAAGCTACTCAGGTAAGCTCCTTCTTTCTTCCTGATGTGTGCTTGCAAAGCTATAAATTTTCCTCTCAGCACTGCTTTTGCTGTGTCCCATAAGTTCTGATAGTTTGTGTCTTTATTGTCATTTGTTTCCAGGAACCTTTTGATTTCCTCCTTGATTTCATCTCGGACCCACTGGTTATTGAGCATGAGGCTGTTTAACTTCCAGGTGTTAAAGTGTTTCTTCTGAGTCCCTTTGGAGTTCACAAATAATTTCAGAGCCTTGTGGTCAGCGAAGGTAGTCTGCAAAATTTCTATCCTCTTGATCTTATGGAGGTATGTTTTATGTGCCAGCATGTAGTCTATCCTGAAGAATGTCCCATGTACATTGGAGAAGAATGTGTATCCAGGTTTCTGGGGATGGAGTGTCCTATATATATCCACTAGGCCTCTTTCTTCCATTTCTCTCCTCAGGTCTAGTATATTCTTGTTGGGTTTCAGTCTGGTTGACCTATCTAGTGTTGACAAAGCCGTGTTAAGGTCCCCCACAATTATTGTGTTGTTGTTGATATTATTTTTCAAATTTGTCAACAGTTGTATTAAATATTTTGCTGGCCCCTCATTCGGTGCATATATGTTTAGGAGAGTGAATTCTTCCTGCTCTACGTACCCCTTGATTAATATAAAATGTCCATCTTTGTCCCTTACAACCTTCCTGAGTATAAAGTTTGCATTATCTAATATTAGTATGGCCACTCCAGCTTTTTTATGGGTGTTGTTTGCTTGGATAATTTTTCTCCAGCCTTTTATTTTGAGTTTGTTTATTTATTTATTTATGTTTGTTCTGACTATTCAGGTGTGTTTCTTGTAGGCAGCAGAAGGTTGGATTGAGTTTTTTGATCCATTTAGCTACTCTGTGTCTCTTGACTGGTGCATTTAGTCCATTGACGTTGAGAGAAAGAATTGTCCTGGGATTTAACGCCATCTTTATTTCAAAATTTGGTGTGTCTTTTGGGTAGTCTTGTCTTAGATTAGGTCTTTCAGTTTTTCTCTTAAGACTGGTTTTGTGTCTGTGAAGTTTCTGAGCTGTTTTTTTGTCAGTGAAACCATGTATTCTTCCGTCAAACCGGAAAGTGAGTTTTGCTGGGTATAGTATTCTGGGTGAAGCATTCATTTCATTCAGTCTTGTCACAATATCCCACCACTGCTTTCTGGCATTGAGTGTTTCTGGTGACAGGTCTGCTGTAAATCTCAGGGAAGCTTGCTTGAACGTGATTTCCCCTTTTGATCTTGCTGTTTTCAGAATTCTGTCTCTATCTGTGGGATTTGTCATTGTGAGTAGGATGTGTCTTGGGGTGGTTTTTCTGGGGTCTCTTTTTGTTGGTACTCTTCGGGCATGCAGGATTTGATCACATATATTCTTTAGCTCTGGAAGTTTCTCTTTAATGATGTTCTTGACTGTTGATTCTTCCTGGAAATTTTCTTCCTGGGTCTCTGGGACACCAATGATTCTTAAGTTGTTTCTGTTGATCTTATCATAGACTTCTATTTTCGTCTGTTCCCATTCTTTGACTAATTTTTCTATTGTCTGCTCATTTGCTTTAAGTTTTTTGTCCAATCTCTCCTGCTGTATGGAATTGTTATGTATCTCATCTTCCACAGCACCAAGTCTATTCTCAGCTTCTGATACCCTGTCCCAGAGCTTATCCATTTTGTCATTCACTTCGTTTACTGACTTTTTCAGTCCTGTTAGTTGACATGTTATTTCAGTTTGGAGTTTTGTGATTTCTGTCTTCATATTTTCTTGGTTCTTATTAGTGTTCCGTTCAACTCGATCCATGGTTTCTTGGAGTTCTTTGAGCATCTTCCATATTGCTAGTCTAAAGTCCTTATCTGAGAGGTTGATTAGTTGGTTGGTCATTATCTGGTCATCAGAATTGTCATTTTCATTCTCTATGTCTGATGCTGGCCTGCGTTGTTTCCCCATTGTCACACTTGTATTGTGGGTTTTTCTATGTGTTGTGGTGGTATTCATTGTCTATATGATGCAGGCTCACACTCCTCTGGCTCCTCCCTTTCTGGATGGGCTGACTTGCCTCTAAGGGAGGGGAGTCCTCCGTGGATGAAGCCTCACACTGGGTCAAATCTTAGGCCCGGGCATGCAACAGAGAAGACAGTCCGGAGAGAAATGTTTGCTTCTGTGATATAGCGCCGTTCTTAGTGTGATTTTTCCTTCTTGTTGCAATGGTGTTCTTTCCTTAGAAAGAGTACACGGCCACGTAGCGAAGAGTTTCACGCAAGAGGACAGTAGACAGACATATACAGGTCACACTCACAGTTTTTCACAGTTGGGCCCCACTGGGCGGGTGTACTTTCGTGGATTTTCCCCGCCTGGTGTCACACACAGGGAGCCGCAAGAGCCAAAATTTAACAATAAAAAACCCCTTGGATCTTGAAATGTCATTTTTTATACTAAATTCTGAAATTAAATCCTTCAATTAGAGGATTCTTTTGCCAATGATAATACATTCTGGAACAAGTTATCAGTGATTTATCACTGATGGAGAACTACAGTGTACATTGCAAATTGCATTCGAAAAAAAGTTTTCAATTGGTTCTACAATAGAAAAAATTTTTTTGTTTTGGGGTCACACTTAACACAGGAATAACTGGTAAATTTCTGGAGCTTTAACCAGGTTGGACATGTGCAAGGACATACCTTAAACACTGTACTATTGAACAGTGCCTTATGCACTGTACTATTTCTCCAGCCTGTACAGTAGAAAAAAATTACTTTGGTTTTTGGGCCACACCTTGCAGCACTCAGGTTACTCCTGGTTCTGTGCTCAGAAATTACTCCCAGCAGGCTTAGGGGACCATATGGTATGCAGGGATTGAATTGGGTCTCTGCTGGGTAGGCCACATGCAAGGCAAACACCCTGCCATTGTGCTATCACTTCGGCCCCTGTACAGTAGAAATTTTATATAAGGGATACAATTCTGAAATAATGTAAACTATAACATTTCATAAGAATTAAAACTAAAATGTTTCAAAAACAAACTATAAATGTTTCCAAAATATTTATATACATCTAGCATAGTTTAGTTGATCTTCTGGGACTAGGATACATTAGTCAACAAAAGAAACAAAGCTTCCCATATTTTGTGAAACTTGCATTTTAGTAAATACATAAAATTTGCTTAATCTGAACTCATCTTTTTTAAAGAAATTATCAATCAAGTAGATAAATACATATGTTCCAACACAAATGTAGATCTCATATTGCAGCACATAATGCAATCAAATAAAATACAACTGAGAACCCTTTTAATACAGATAGATACTTAGCTACTGATTTTGAAAGTTATTTCTGATCAGAGATTGTTTCTATATATATCTGCCCAAGTGATTCACTTGCAAATGGAAATATTGGCCAGACTATCATAAGTGAGCTGTAATGGAAGCCTCATGTCCCAATCCTGAGAGATTGGAGAACATGGGTCTGGAAGAAATGCCAACACAGGAAATAATTCACAAGATTAGGGAAAGGAACTTTCACCACAAACTATCTGCAAGCAGGCAAAGGGTACTGGCAGGCAGACAGAGTAGTTGGGGGACCAAAATCTGAAGAAGACTTTCTGACCTGATGTCTTTATTGGGAAGAGTAGGACCAAACCCATGGGTGGAGAATAGGTAGAGGTAGGGGCCAATCCAAAGGTACTTCCCACCCAGGTGGGACAAGCACATACAAAGAAGAATTATCCTGAATAAAGTAAAAACCAGTTACTCCAACATGAACTAGATTCTATATAACTGTATACATTTTAATCTATAAACTTTGCAAACCAAACACTAAAAATATTCTGTCAGCAGGAACAAGATTTTTGTGATGTGATGGTCAATATGGTAACTACTGGCCACATAGAGTTAATTTTGAATTAATTAAAAGTTTAAATTTTATACAGCACTATTTACAGTAATCAAAGTATGTAAACAATCCAAGTTCCCAATAACAAAGTAATGGATAAAGATGTGGTATTCATATATCATGGAATATGACTCAGTTTAACAAAAAGTTGAAGATCTGACATTCAACTATGGAGTTGAAGTATATAAAGAAAGAAAAAGACAAATACCAAATATTTTTACTCATATGTGGGATATAAAGAAATTGATAAAGTATAGGCAAAGCTAACCTAAATTGAGACCACAGAGTTGAGATTAACAGAGGGGATATAGAAAGAGGGTGCAAATTGTGGAGGGGTGCCCTAAGATACAGTGGAGAGATTTTTATGCTTATGTGATGAGTATGTTATGAAAACTTACTATTGAAGGATTGTAGGATAAAGTAACTCCTGAAGCATATACAGGATAAATGTTTAATTTAGTTCCTTGCCACATTAACCTGTCAAATGTGCAACTGCTACATATTGTCTGTAGCTGCCATATTAAATGGCAGATATAAAAAGAACCTTTCCAAGACAGAAAATCGTGTCAAACAGCATAGAGGAGGCATACATGGGCACTGGAGCGATAGTACTATTGGTAGGGTGCCTGTCTTGGATTCTGGGTTTTTTTGTTTGTTTGTTTGGTTTTGGTTTTTGGGTCACACCCTGTGGCGCTCAGGGGTTACTCCTGGTTCTGAGCTCTGAAAGCAGGCTTGGGGGACCATATAGGGTGCCGGGATTCAAACTGTCCTGGGTCGGTTGCATGTAAGCCAAACACCCTACCGTCGTGCTTTCTCTCTCTGGCCCCTGGTATTTGAATTCTGGACCACCCAGATAGTTCCTGGAGCTTGCCAGGAAGGACCTTGAGCTCAGCAACTGAAATAAGCCTTGAGCAATGCAGGGTAATGCCCCCGCCCAAAGAAGAGGCACACCACTCCTGAAAAAACCCAAAATTTCTTAAAGAGGGTCCCCAAAAGGTAATAATTAGAATAGCAAAAATTTTCATTTCTTCATCCCCCTCTCTCCTGAATCTTAAATTTCTCTTCAACTCCTTTGTACTCCTTTTCAACTCTTTTTACTCCTTTTCCATTTCTCCTGTTTTCCCTACCCTATACCCCTCTTCTAAATTTTTTTCTAGTAATGGTAATGCATATTTTGTGATTTCATGCATTCATTGAGGTTCTCCCATCACCACCTCCTCTAGGTTAAAATTTAAGGAAGCTTCACAGAGGTTTTTGGGAAAATGCCTTAATTGAAGATTTACACACACACACACACACACACACTATGCTTGGGTATTTTCCTCACACACAAGCACAGAGTATATTTGTGTATCTTGGGTGTTTTTCTCCGAACTACCCTTTGTAGGGTAGTCCGGAGAAAAACAATTAGAATCTGGACTGTGAAAGATAATGAAATTCTATGATCTCACCATATGTGTAATATAATAAAACAAAATAAAAACAAAACAAAGCCCGGAACAAATGAAGCTAAAAGAAAACAAATCCCTGTACTCTACAGTGGGAAACTGGCCTTGAATAGTGGACATGGTGTGCTCACTTAAATGTTAACAGATGAGGTGAAACAGTAGGGGAGATGGGGATGGGTGGGAGGGAGAGAGGGTGAAGAGAGAAGAGAAAGGAGAGGAGAGAGGAGAGAGAAGAGAGAGGACAGATAGAGGGAGAGAGAGGGAGTTCACTATACAGAGGAAGGACTCAGTTCTCCAGACAAAAAGACAAAGAGAGAGAGCACTATATTCAGAGGAAGGACTCAGTTCTCCAGACTGAGACAGACAGAGACAGAAACAGAGAGACAGACAGACAGAGAAAGAGCACTATATACAAAGGAAGGAGTCAGTTCTCCAAAATGAGTGAGACAGACAGAGACAGAGAGAGAAAGCACTATATACAAGGGAAGAACTCAGTTCTCCAGACTGAGTGAGACAGACAGACAGAGACAGAGAAACAGTGTTCACTTTACAGAGGAAGGATGAAGAGAGGGCGGGGAGACAAAGAAAGACAGAGGAGAGAGAGGAGAGAGAGACAGGGAGGGAGGGAGGGAGGGAGGGAGGGAGGGAGGGAGGGAGGGAGGGAGAGAGAGAGAGAGAGAGAGAGAGAGAGAGAGAGAGAGAGAGAGAGAGAGAGAGAGAGAGAGAGAGAGAGAGAGAGAGAGAGAGAGAGAGAGAGAGAGAGTGCTCCAGACTGAGTGAGACAGAGAAACAGAGAGTGTGTGTTCACTATGCAGAGGAAGGACGCAGTTCTCCAGACAGAGACAGAGAGACACAGAGACAAAGACAGAGAGGAAGCACTCTATACAGAAGACTCAGTTCTCCAGACTGAGAACGCGCGGCTGAACTGCTGCCCCCCAGCCGAGAGAGGGCGCTAGGGCTCCAACTCCAGCAGAGCGGTTGCCTGGCGAAGAAGATTGCGCGCGGCCGGACGCTGAGTCGAGCTGCCGCCTTGAAACTAACAACCCCGCTTTCTATTGGCCGGAGCCTTCCACGGCCGTCGGCGGGAGCCAATGAACATCGCCTTTCGCTGACGTCGAATCCGCGCGACTCCGCCCACCCCGCTCCCTAGCGACGCGTCCCGCGACCGCTGGAGCTCCTCTTCCCGAGGGCTTCCGGGTCTCTTCCCAATGAGCGCCTCGCGGCTCGCGCGTCTGCAGGTGCTTCTGCTGCTGCTCCGCGAGGGCGTCAGGCCGCAAGCGTCTTTCTCCCCATCTGGGTCCGAGCCAGGGCCGGGAAGGGGGACCCCGCCGTCCCCCTCCACGGAGACGCAAAGTGCCCGGGCTGGGCCACAGGGCCTCTCGACCCCAGGCCCCACCGGCGCCACCTCCGCAGCTCCGGGCAACGAGACTCTGGAGCTCTCCCCGGGTGAGGGGCGCGGTGGGCGCGACTGACAGCTGACAGTTGCTGCACCAGGGGGGTCCGAGGGTCCTCATCGCTCTGCTCCCCCTGTGCTTTCAGCCCTGTCCGTCTGCATCTGCGACTTGACGCCTGGCACCTGCGATATCAACTGCTGCTGCGATCCCGACTGTGACCTGCGCCACCCGCTGGCAGTTTTCTCCTTCTGCCTCCCAGGCAGTGTCAGGTTTGAGCTTGGAAGAGCACTTTAGGGGGAGTAGGTCGACCTTCTTTTAATCGCTGTCACCCCAGCTGTCACACCTCCAGCCTTGTCTTCTCCAGTAACCTTGTCTCTCTTCCTGCTCTAACTGTGTAGTGGAGCATGGTGTGATCTCCAGGGATCCCCTCTTTTGGCACTTGGCAAACGTGGCACGCCCACCTGTGGCCCTATACCTCTTCTAAATCTATTTCTTTTATATATATCTTTATTTAAACACTGTGATTACAAACATGACTAGTTGGGTTTCAGTCGCAAAAAGAACACCCCCCCCCCCTTAACCAGTACAACATTCCCACCACCAATGCACCCTCCCATCTCCTTCCACCCACACTAAATCTATTTCTTAATCTCCCCGTTTCTTCACAGGTCTTCCAGTTGGGTGTGTGTGGACAACTCACTTATCTTCAGGAGTAATACTCCTTTTCCTACCCGAGTTTTCAGGGACTTAAATGGAATCAGTCAATTTTGTGTCCAAGTGAACAACAGTGAGTACACATATGCTAACTGTTTTTATTGCCAATCAAAACATTTTTTACCTATTGTATTTCTTCATACATCCACATCCACAAACATCCACACATCCACATATCCACATCATTCACTCTCCTTTCCTTCCCTTTACACACTGGGCATTGCTTCTACATCCTGCTGCAGCAGGGTCTCTCCTGCGCAGAAAACCTAGAATAGTCCCTGAAAGCAGAAGAGAATAGTATAGTAGGATGGCATTTGCTTTACACACAGGCAACTGGGGCTCGATCTCCAGCACCACATAATGTCCCCCAAGCTTGACCAGGAGTGATACCTGAGCACAGATACCAAGAGTAATCCCTGACAAAAACTGAATGTGGCCAAAACTCAAAAAAGTAGTCCTTGAGCGCTTCTAAATGTGGCCCAGTTACCTAAGCCATGCCACCATAAGTAAAACTTTGCAGAACTTTAATTTCAGTCATTCTGGTAAGCTCAGGTAATTATAGATAGAGGGCAAATCCTGCTCGCTTCAGTCTCCTTCAAAGCATTCACTGAATCCCCAGTGCCTGATACATGGGAGGCATAAGAATACCTGATGAAATGTATTTGACAAATGAGTCTATATATCTATCCGGTTTTTTTCTGGAGGCAATTAGAGGGAAAGGAAATTTAGACTGGAATCTTATCTTTGCCGTGTACTTATAGCTGTACAGACTTGGACAAATCCTTTTGCATTTCTAGGCTGTTTTTATGTTCAGTTAGAATAGCACTAGCTCTGGATATGAAGATGCTCTTTTACCTGTAGAGTACAATAACTTAAGAGGTCTTACACAGACTTAGATAATTGCTATTGATGAATACATTACTAAAGATAGGAATCATATTTCTTTTATTTACTGTCTATGAACAAAATAATGTTCTGACACAAACCTTAAATGTCCCTCATACCGTGAAATTGACTTCAACCTGATTTCCTGGTTATCAGAAATTGCAAAACTATTTGTTTCAAAAATGTTTGGGGTTTGAGGGTACCTAAATTTAGAAATAAATATCAGAGTCTGTAGTCACTCAGTGTAAAGAGAGCACAAAAATGTTTTATTTCACAATAAGACTGCATATTCATGACAGAAGATAATAGTTTGAAACAACCTAAGTACATATCAGTGGATGAGCATATATATATATATCTGTATAAAAATTGAAATCCTGGGGCCAGTGAGGTGGCACTAGAGGTAAGGTGTCTGCTTTGCAAGTGCTAGCCAAGAAAGGACCACAGTTTGATCCCCCAGCGTCCCATATGGTCCCCCTAAGCCAGGGGCAATTTCTGAGCACTTAGCCAGGAGTAACTCCTGAGCATCAAACGGGTGTGGCCCCAAAACCCCCCAAAAAAAAAAATTGAAATCCAGCCATTTGCAACAATCAATCTATCTAGATCATGTGTAGAAAAACAAAAACTGAGTGAATTAGTTCATTCATATGTAGCAGATAGAGAAAACAAATGAATAAAACCAGGTTTTAGTCTTAAGAACAAAGTTATGGTTACCAGAAGGGAAGAGGGACAAGGATGAAAAAATTCAACTGCATCTGTAGAAAATAGAATTCAGGTAGCAAATGTGTAACATACTAATGTTGGTTTACGAGCCACTAACCTGAAACCTGTGTTGTGAACCAGTGTTACTTTATTATTAAGACTGCAGCTAACCCATGTTTTTTAAACCTTTGCGTGCCTTCTTGTTCAGAATTATTATAATGGCTTACATCTTTTATTGCCTTCTTGTCCCCCATCTTGTCCTGCACACTGCCTCTGGACTAGTAGTTTGCATTTTTGTCAGCAATATCTGAGAATTATTCCCAAAAGTTGGAACATACCTTAAATTGCCCATTATACTTAATATTTGCAGTATAATAAATACTGTTATTATGAACAGTAATAGATGTTCATAGTCAAAAGTCTATATTTCATGATGGTGTGGAAAAAAACCTCAGACCAGGAATAAGATTTGTGATCTGTTTCTGGTTTTCCCGGATGGCTCCATGGCCTTTGGTAACTCATTTATTTCTCATTTATTTAAATATCCTAAAGGCTTTGTGCTAAATGGTTCCAAGACTTTATTCCACATCTGAAATTTTGTCAAGCTAAGTCATGAGTGATGCCTTTAAGTTCTATTAGGAATTATAATTTTAGGAAAAAAACATTCTACTTAGTCTGTACTGCTTTTCCTCTACTTATTACCTCTATCACCAATATAAATGCATTAAAGTGTGATTTAAAAATTTTTAATTTTGTCTTGTTTATGAAAAAATAACCAGGTTGATATTTGTTATTTTACCTGTCTTTCTTCTTAAGCATTGAGCATCACCTATTTTAGAGTGGAGCTTTTCAAACTCAAATATATGAGTTTGAAAAATTCATATTATCTGGATATCTTTTTATGAACAAAGTCTGACTCAGTATGTCTTGGAGAGAGTTGAGATTTGGAATTTTGGACAAGCTCCCAGATGATGCTAGGTCCATGAGTCTGTGTATTAACTTTGAGTAGCAAGGACCTAGATTATCGATACAGAATTTGAAGGACCCCAGAATTGATAATGTGTTCATTTCAAGCTTAATCAGAAAGCTGAAATTTGAGGCCGGAGAGATAACATGGAGGTAAGGCCTTTGCCTTGTATGCAGAAGGATGGTGGTCCAAATCCCAGCATCCCATATGGTCCCCCGAGCCTGCCAGGAGTGACTTCAGAGCGTAGAGCCAGGAGTGACCCCTGAGCAATGCCAGGTGTGACCCAAAAACAAAACAAAACAAAACAAAAAGCTGAAATTTACCATTGACAATGGACTTTACAATTGCAGAAGATAAAGATAAATCTTATATAATATGAGAATCCTAATTCTTTCAGTGACAATCTTAATACTTTTTAAAATCTGTCCAAATTACACTAGTAATGAAGAGTAAAAAGAATTGAATATAGGGAATATTTCTGCTCTTTATATATAATTTTTATTTTGACCATATTGGCCTACACATCTTTCACACTAGTATTTTAGGTACATACTAACATTGAATCGGGGAATTCCCATCACCAAATTTGTCCTCCCTCCACCCCCGTTCCCATCTTTCTGCCCCCCTTTTTTTTTTTTACTTAGAATAGCTGGTGGCTAAAAAATATCAGAGATTATCAGCACACTCTGGGCAGGGGAGCCCAGAGTACCAAGTCTTTTCTCCTATAGTATTCTCTTAGTGGTGAAATACCATAAACACATGGCTGCAGGAAATTTATAGATTTATATATTGCTATAATATACAATTACACATTTTAGGGAACTGAAATTTCAAATGTAGAAATTATAAGATGAGAGGAATAAGAATTGGACATGCTACAACACTATTAAGGGGTGGTTAGTTGAAATTAAAAGGAAATAGGAAGATTTAGAGAAAATTAAAAACTAATCTCTAACTATTATGTTTCTATGGAACCATTTTTGTCATCTGTAGATTTATCTGGTATCAAATAGGAATATTATTGGATTTCCTATTTCACCACAAATTGCTAATCATACACCTAACATTAGAAACTGGAACTCATTGGTATTCACTAACTGTATTTTGGTTTTTTGTTTTTTTGTTTTTTGGGGCCACACCCGGCGGTGCTCAGGGGTTACTCATGGCTGTCTGCTCAGAAATAGCTCCTGGCAGGCACGGGGGACCATATGGGACACCAGGATTCGAACCAACCACCTTAGGTCCTGGATCAGCTGCTTGCAAGGCAAACACTGCTGTGCTATCTCTCCAGGCCCAATTTTTTTTAAAAATAATTTTAGTCCCTATGGATTAGTCAAGATAGGGTTTCAGGCATATAATGTTCCAACACCAATCCTTCACTAGTCTCTTCTTCCCTTAGTAATGCCCTGTTTCCCTCCTACCCACCAGTCTGCTTCTGTAACAGGCACTTTTTATTTATTTGTTTGTTTTATGGATCACACCCAGCTATGCTCAGGGTTACTCCTGGTTCTGCGCTCAGAAATCTCTCCTGGCTCAGGGGACCATATGGGATGCCGGGAATCAAACAAGTGTCTGTCTTGGGTCAGCACATGCAAGGCAAACCCCTACCACCATGCTACCACTACAGCCCCTATAACAGGCACTTTAAAAAAACATAACTTGGCACTGTGGTTTATGTACAGTACTATTATGGACAAGGTTTCATGCATAGCACTTTACCATCTGCTCCTTCTCCTGGTTGACCACTTCCTTCTACCACTTCTCTGTCCTATTCCTCTACCCCAAACCCCATAGCATGCTTCCTACTGACAATCTTACTGGCCATATTTTTATCTTAGATCCTTATACCAATATTAATTTTGATACTTAATAATTTATTTAAGTTATGAATAAATTGGTTGATAGAAATCATAATCATTGTTATCTCTTAAAATGGAAAATTGATTGTGAATTTCTTGAGAAAATGTTACTTAATTTGAGTAATAAAAGTATGTAAATTAATAAAATTCATTAAGTTTATACTTAAAATTATATAATTAGTATATTTAATACTTTGTATATGTTATGCCTCAAAATAATTTTAATAGTTACTTGGATGCCAGATTGTTTAAAGTAAAATTTTTCTTTACTTAACTTAAAAATCATAAAAATATTTTTAGCAAAGCAGAACTATTTCCAGAAGCTTCAGAAGGTCAATGCAACCAACTTCCAGACCTTGTCTAGAGAATTCGGAGGTGAATTATTTACTTCAACATTCCAATCCCAGTCACCACCATCCTTGTATTACAAGGTAAGCAAAGGAAAAGAAAGATCTGCCTTTTTTCTTATAGTCAACAATTAATCAGTATCTTGGGATACACCCTTGATGATGTATTCCTGTTTGCTAAGTAAAATAGAGTTTACCTCTTTTGGAGGCCAGTGTTGTCTACAAACTACTGAATTAATTTGCTTTTATTTTTTCTTTTTTGTGGTGTTCAGACTCACTATGAATAAATTTCCATTCTACTTTGTTCAGGCTGGGGACCCCATCCTAACTTACTTCCCCAAGTATTCTGTGTTAAGCTTACTGAGGCAGCCTGCTGGAGTTGGAGCTGGGGGATTCTGTGCTGAGAGCAATCCTGCAGGTGAGTTCAAAGCGGAAGTGCCAGCCTTTCTGTTCATTCTAAGCCTAGCTTTTAGGTTGGGAATAGATTGAGGAAGACCACATGTGTTGCAGGTGTGAAGTCCTGGGTTCAATCCAAAGCACTGTACGGCCTCCTCTCACTACCTCAGCACTGCTGGGTGTGGCCCCAACAGCAACTCAAAAATGTTTTTAATTTATAACTTCATTTTTTAAATTTTCCTTAATATTTGTATAGGGGCACCCTGGATATACTTAGTTGATGTGTGGCCTTAATGGTGTGGGCCCGATGGCTCAGTCCTGGGGCCTTGGCAGTGATTGAAGCTACATCTGGTGCTGCTGAGTTCAGAGGGATGTGCTCTACCTTGTTGAGCCATATTCTCAACTCCTTCATTCCCATTGATTGATAATAATTTTTTATTAATCATTTGTTTACAGTACTATAGAATTTAGTAAAGTGAAGTTTTATGCCATTAGATGTAAATGTCTCACTACTCCCACCACCAACGTTGTCATTTCACTATCAAAATGCCACTCTCATTTCTCCTACCCCCATGGTGTTTTCCTTCTATAATCACATTTTTCACTGAGACTAAATCATTTACCATTTTCTTAATTCCTTGTGTTCTAAGGTTTCTTGGAGAGTAAAAGTACAACCTGTGCTCACTTTTTCAAGAATCTGTCAAAAAGCTGTATGTCAGACCCAGCCCTATATGCTGCCTCTTACTATAACTTCACAGTCTTGAAGGTGTGTATTTTTACCTCTTCAGTGTTATCACTATTAATGTACAGTCAACATGTTTCTCACTGTTGGGTTGAGGGAATAAAAGCATTAAACTGAAAGTCAGAATGCCCAAGAGTTTCAAAAAAGGCAAAAGACCTAGAAATCTAAGCATCTGAAGAGAGATGAAAGAATTTAGGATGTATAGGAAGACTCACTCTGTTGGCTAACAGGACTGAATTGGGAGGGAAAAAGGGTGGGAGGGTGATGGCTCATTATGTCAAAAAAATTTATTGGTGTTTGAAAGTTCTCTGTTCAGGTTGGTGGGCATCCCAGTTTGTCCAACCTTCCCTGGTTCTATTGCTGGCATTGTAACATAGGAAGAATTAGGTAGGAAAAAAAACACATTTCAGTGTGCTGATTTGTCTTCCCAAATGTCATACCAGAAGTTCCTGGAGATGTTCTATAAGACATATAATCCTGTTCTGCTCTTTTTTTCTTAAAGGTTCCAAGAGGCATGAATGACCTGCAGGATACGAAGGTATATGATGCTATTTATTGGGAATAAAGAAAGGGGAGACTGTTTGGTCCCTTTGCATCTGATACAATTTCAGTTTAGATTACAATGGTAAAAGAAAATGTGTGTGACCTATCAAACTGGTATGTTGTCCTGTAAGTTCAATATGATTAAAAATGTCATATGGGCTGGTTAGATGTCTCATGGGGATGGGGGACATGCTTTGCATACATAAGGACAGAGTTTTATCCGTGATATACCCCTTGCACCACCAGCTATAGATCTGGAGACAATTGAGCATCACTGGCCTTAGTCCTCTGAGCTTTGTTTAGGAGACCCCCTCCCATAGAAATATCATCTGAATAATTCATGAGATTAGATAAATTTTGGAAATGTTGAGTTAAAAATAGTTCATTATAATAGTATAATTTATATACTATTAGATTATAATTTATGATATACTCATATATTCATATAATATAATTATATGAATAATTACTCAATTTGTTATTGTTGCTATTATTAATAGTAATCATAAGTTATATTCTATTAGCTATATTATAATATGGTATTAAAATATTAATATCAATAGCATTAATAATATATAGTATATAGTATCAATATATATTGATATATATCAATTACATATATAATATATACATACAATATATAATGATATATATCAATATATAATGTTATCAAGAACATTGTGTATATTAATATTAATCTGATATTAATATAGTTATAGATGTGCGATATTAATATGATTTATATAAATATTAAATTATTTTTATTGATGTTATTATCTATATGCATTATATATTTATGTGTATGATACACTTATACTATTATATTATAATTGATTGTAATTGTTTATTATAATCCTTAAAAGTAACAAGTAAATTTCTATAGACCATTTAGGATTGATTTTAGTGAATTAAACATGGTGAACTTATTGCATCTTTCTTATTCTGGCTGTTTATAATCCCTAAAAGAGAGAGTGTTTAATGCATTTCTCAAACGTATTTGACCATTGAACCTTTGAATATTCTGAAAATACTGAATGACTGGTTTATAATAACTTTTAACTGGTTTAGAAAAACTTTTAAATTTAAATTATAGACAACAGAGAAAGAAGAGGAAAAAGTGAAGGTTAAGAAGGAAATCACATTTTAGTACAATAGTGAAGAGTAAACTACTACTATTGATTTCAGTTGACATTTTCTTTCCCTTGCTAGTTTCAGGTTCCCATAACACTTAACTCCCAGGCTGATTCTCCTCTGTTGGCTGGAAACACTTGTCAGAATGTCGTTTCCCAGGTAGGGATGCTGAACTTCCATTCTGGGCTTGGTGTCTGTTTGTCAATAGAACCAGAAGTGAACAAAGCTACACCAAAAAGGAAGCCACATTGCTCTGTGCATCTAACTTATTGATTGCCTTGAAAAGAACGATGCCAAGCAGTGAAGGGTGAAAGTATGGTCTGATTGTGAACATTATGTTATCCCAAAAGCACAGACAGAAATATCCCTCAAATATTGCTGGTATAGCCCCCCAAAAAAGAAGCAAACAAAAAAGGGCATAAAATTTCCTCTTCTAAAGATAAGTAGCCAACTAAATAACTTTTATTAATTGATTTTATTTTTGTATTTCAGGTCATCTATGAGATAGAGACCAATGGAACTTTTGGAATTCAGAAAGTTTCTGTCAGTTTTGAACAAATCAACCTAACTGTTGAATCCAGCATTTCTTTGCAGCAACACTTCACCATTCGCTTCAGGGTTAGGGCCTTTATTTTAAGAGGGTTAAGAGACAAAAAGGGTTTGAATAAAATATAATCTCTCTTCTTCTTTAACACATTTTTTTTTTTTTTGGTTTTTGGTTTTTGGGCCACACCCGGCATTGCTCAGGGGTTACTCCTGGCTGTCTGCTCAGAAATAGCTCCTGGCAGGCACGGGGGACCTATGGGACACCGGGATTCGAACCAACCACCTTTGGTCCTGTATCGGCTGCTTGCAAGGCAAACACCGCTGTACTATCTCTCCAGGCCCAGTAACACATTGTTTTTTATAGAATCAGAATATGGAGTTCAATCTGCTAGCTGAAGTTTCAATATTTAATAGTTCATGATTTTAGAGAAGATAATAGGAATTCAGTGATGTTTAATTGCTAACATTTTCTCTATTATCTGATGCCTAACAAAGGAAATACTTCTAAAAATAGTTATTTCTAGGTTCATAGCGATTGTACAGATGGCAAGGCACTTACTTTGTATGCAGCTGACCTAGGTTCAACCTGCAGCATCCCATATGATTTCCCAACCACCACCAGGAATGTTTCCTGAGTGCAAAGCCAGGAGAAACCCCTGAGCATTGCTTGTTATAGCTCCAAAACAACAAAACCAAAAAGAAAAGTTATTTCTAGGACCAGGAATGTGACTTAAACATAGAGCATGTGCCTCATATGTGTGAAACTCTGGGTTCAATAACCAAAAAAAGTTAGTTTGGATTATAAATTTAGTCAATATACCATAGAGATTTTTTAGTTTTGTTTTGTTTTGTTTTGTTTTCAAATTTTGGACATTCAGCATTTTTTATCCAATTCTACTTCTGCCAGGAAAAAATAGTTTCTTCTCTACTCCGCCTTCAAAACACTGGCCATTTCTTCCTCTCATAGTTTATCTCTGGAACATTTATAGCTAAAATATATTTTTAATTGAATTAAAATTCTTTTAGTTTCAGACAATGGCAGGATAGTTGGCACATCTTTAATCATAATCCTTGGTAGAAAGCAACATGCACATTTCAATAGATCATTTAGGATTTCTTTTTGTGAATGAAAAATATGTAAAATACTGAAATACACATTTCTGCACAATTCTATACCGTGGAAGGAAGTCAGATTTTTCTATGCAGTAATTTATGTTTCCTTGAAGGATACAAAGTCAAGCAGGAGAAGTGGGGTGGGGAGGGCATACTATGTTTTTTTAAACCATAATTGACTTTTCTTCTCTTCAGGCTTTTCAACAGAGCACAGCCACTGCTTTTATTAGCCCTAGAAGTGGGAATCCTGGCTATATCATTGGGAAGCCACTCTTTACTCTAACTGGTGATAGAAGTCATTCTGTATCCTTTATGGAACTGGCAGCTTCCTTTGAGCCTAATAAAGAAACCTGCAGCAGCTGATCTTTTGGATTTTTGATTCTAAGGTCTCCCCTTCTTTTCAGAACTTCTTTACCAAACTTTTAGTGTGTTCTGTTTTCAAATACTAATAACTTTAGACTGGATTAAAATGAGCATTGTACTTGATACTTGACCTAGTTGTCTGTACCTGACAGTTGTGTGTTTGAAGCACAACCTGTGCTTCAGCCAGCACTACTCAGGGCAGGTGTGGAAACATCAGTGCCTGGAACTGAGTTTAGGGCTTTTCTTTCCTATCTTTGAACTCTCTCCCAAGCACCTCATTTTTTGTTAAATTTTATTTTATGGTATATAATTATTTTTGAAAAAATAGCAATTATCTTTATTTTTTAATTACTAAAGGAAAAACTGATTTAAATGTTACCATGAGATTAATATAGTTGGTTGTTGTTGTTTTTTTTTTTTTCGGGCCACACATGGTGATAGGGATTACTCCTGGCTATATGCTCAGAAATCACTCCTGGCTTGGGGGACCATATGGGATGCTGGGGAATCAAACCTTGGTCTGTTCTAGGATAGCCGTGTGCAAGGCAAATGCTCTACTGCTTGTGCCACCACTCTGGTCCTGAGATTAATATAGTTTTAAGGAGACGATAAGAACACAGATATTCCAACCTGCCTAGTATTTATTTTTTGTTAGGATTCTTTGACCATCACTCCCCACCTCAGATGACTGTGTTGCAGAGCCAGGGTGATGGAACATGTTCTATTAAAAGACATGAAGTACAGTTTGGGGTGAATGTGAAATCTGGATGCAAGTTCAGGTAATTCTTGGCTTTTGCATCATTTCTACAATTTTCTCCAAGGGAATATGGTTATGACAGCTTTTATATTTTTATAATTTAGAAGATGCTAATAAGGAATTATTTTATAACCTGAATAATATAAATATTACTAAACATTTGCTAACTTCATACCCCCTATACATACTAAAGATTGTTTCCTCTGCTTTATCTTATGATACTTTGTCTAATGTTTAGATTGACTTTTAGATATAGTTTAATAATTATATTATTGTTAGTCTACAACCTCCATGGTATCATTTCAGGCCACAAAATATGAACTGCAGTCATGTGCAGGAGGAGGCTTATTGGACTCTTCATGGGATGCCTAAACCAGAACAGGTTGGCATCTTTGGTAATGCTCACCCAGCCCACAAGGGAGAGTGGACCAGGATCCTCAACAAGAGCTGTGATGTTTCGGTAAGCTGATTAACAAACTTGAGATTCTTTGTAAATTAATAATGTTATTAAAATTAGCTACTTCTGGGGGCCAGAGCAATAGCACAGGGGTAGGGTGTTTGCCTTGCAAGAAGCTGACCCAGGATGAACCTGGGTTTGGTTCCCAGCATCCCATATGGTCCCCCAAGCTAGGAGCAATTTCTGAGCCATAGACCAGAGTAATCCCTGAGTGTCACCATGTGTGGCCCAAAAACAAACAAACAAAAATAACAAAAACAAAATGATCTACTTCTATACAAAGGATAAATACATCTCCTAGATAATCTTTAGCTGCTGATTTAAGGCACAGAAATACATAAGCTTCTGTATAAATAGAAGATAATATAAGGTTATGATAAAAGGAAAGAGAATATGAAGTCATGCTAAAATCTGAGGCAGTCCTTTCAGGTTAGGTTGACCCCTGTTTGTTTTCCTTACTTGGAGAAAATGTGAAAATAGAAAAACCTAGAAATTTCTCAGTGATTTTAAAAACCATACGCACTTGATCCAAATTGGAAAAGAATAAAAGAAATAGTTTCTTATCCCAGAGAGCTGAGGCAATTCAAGTCATGTCTCTTTCCTTCCAGAATTAGATATAGCATGCCATTGCTCATGCACATACATACTCAGAGATTTTTATGGCCACACTACAGTGTTCAGGTGTTAATCCTGGCTCTATGCTCAGGGATCAGTCCTGGTGGACTTGACGACCTTATGGAGTGCCAGGGACCAAATCTGGGTCAATTGCATAAAAGGTATATGCCCTATCTGCACTATCTCTCCAACTCCTCATGGATTCTTTTCTTTAACTCAATATAACACTGTTCTTCACTTTAGTATTTTCATTTGCTTTAGAATTTTCCCCATATTTGTGCATAATAAAATTCCACATTCATTGCATAGTATAATTAAATATTCCATTATATAGGTCAGTGTTTCCCAAAGTAGATGATATAGACTCCCTCCTCTCTTCTCCCCATCCTTTCTGCAGAACAATCCAGGAGCGTAGTAGTAGCCTTGGGTGCCACTGAGATGGTGGGAGTGGCTCACAGGACAAACTTTGTTTCTTAAAGAAGATAGACTTTTTGGAGATGTTGAATAATATAATTTTAGAAAATGAGGTACTAGACCAAATAAGCTTGGGAACCACTAATTTAAATGGACTATAAATTATTTAGCCAGTTTTATTGTTGGACATTCAGGTTTCTGCTCTTTTGCTGTTACAGAAATGTGACATTTTATAATCTATTTCAGGCACTTTTATGTGTACCTAAATGTTATATAGGCTTATATATATGTTTATATATATGTACATATATATTTGCTTTTATATAAGCCTATATGTTAAATCCTGGAAGTAAAATTGTTAAATTTATATGTATTTATATTAACATTTTTACTGTTGCGGAGCTACTCTCAGTAATGCTTGGACCTGGTCTCCTGACAGTGCTCAGGATCCACAGAACTATACCTGGTTGTCTGAGGTTCTAGGAATCATGTGTGAGGGATCAAAGACAGGCCCTTGCAAATACAAATCATGTACTGTACCTCCTGAACCTCATCCCCAGCCATGTATCTACCTTTTAAATAAAGATTATCAACTTGTTTCCTATTGCCAGTTAATTGTCCCATTATCCTTAATTAAAATTTTTAATAAATTAGTCATTAAATATGACCTATTTTTTCTTTTTCAAGTTAATACATATATTGCCTTGCTACTATAATAAAAAAAAAAGTGTGATGCTAAAAGGCACAAGAGGTTAGAGCTTCTGCTTTGCAAATGTGTGGTCAGGAGGGAGTTCAAGTCCCTGGTGTGTCTCATATACCAATTGCAATCCTGGTAGCTCTGCTTTTTGACTTGGTAACTTAGCTATTTGTCATCTCCAGCATTGCAAGCAGTTGTCAGCTGCCACACAGCCGGACATTTGAAAGCATCACAAGGTTGTGTGATTCTGGCTAGCTCAGAAGTTAAAAAGATGTGTGAAGGACCAGAGTGATAGGACAGTGGGTAGAGTACTTGTCTTGCATGTGGCCAATCTGGATTCAATCACCAGCATCCCTTACGGTCCCTTGAACTCTGTCAGGATTAATTCCTGAGTGCAGAGCCAGAAGTAATTCCCTGATCATCACAGGTATAGCTTAAAAAAAAAAAAAAAAAAAAAAAGATGTGGTAGCACCTTGGCCAAGAAGTGTGATTCTTCATGAGTGCATGTGTGAGAGCTGCAGCAAGCACCATAACTATAATGTGTGTGCATGTCTTAACTAAGAATGCAACTTTTACTAGCATATATGCAAGCATAGCCACTAAAGAAGTGCAAACCTTAGTAAGCAATGTGGGCTGAGTGTGTAAGAATCACAGCCTAATGTGCAGTCGCCATTAAGCACCATGGGTAAAAATGTGTAAGCACCACAGTTCAGTGTGCAGTCCCCAGGCATCACAAGAGTGCCAGCAACAGAGGGTGGGGCGAATATAGAGGGTTATTTGAGGCTAACTTGTATCTGCTAGTTATAGTTACATCCTGTTGGGATATTCTTACCATCAATTCTTCCTGCATCTTGTAATTCTTCTAGATTACATGCTCTGTAATGCCTTCTTTCTTAATTGTAATTGTTCCCATGTTCAAAATTGTTGCTTCAGCCACAATTTCTGCTCAGGCCAACTAGCCTTGTACATAGGAGATTCCTATTATTCAAATTAACATTCATTCCTTCCCCTCCTCCCACTAATATTATGTTCTATTCTAGTCTCACTTTTTAGTATGCCATCTTACTGCCTAAATTTTTTTTATCTTTATTTAAACACCGTGATTACAAACATGATTATAGTTGTATGATTACAGTCATGTAAAGAACACCCCCCTTCACTGGTGCAACATTCCCACCACCAATAAAATTTTTTTAAATCATCATTATTTTGTAGTTTTGTAGTATTCCCTTTTTTGTATTCTTGGTCCAAAATGGCTGTTTCTTCTGACATTTCAAATTGCACATTGCTTGACAATGTATCACTCAGTTAGTGCCTTTTTAATATTCTACCTGGGCTTCTATTTTGCTGATCTCTGTATTAGCAAGTTTCTTTGGGGGGATGAACTGGGGCCACACAGCAGTGTTCAGGGGTTACCCCTGGCACTATGCCCAGAAATTGTTTTTTGGTAGGATCAGAGGACCATATAGGATGCAATAAATCAAACCCTGGTAAGTTTTGGTTGGCTGCATGCAAGACAATCACCCTACCACTTTACTATCACTTTAGCCCCTGTGTTCTATTTTAGAATATTAATCTTTTTAAGGCAAAGGAAAATAATATTTTGTTTGTTTTGGAGTTATACCTGGCGATAGTCCAGTCTTATTACTACTTCTGTGCTCATGGGTCACTCCTATCAGGCTTAGGGGACCATACAGGGTGTCAGGGATTGAATTCAGATGGGCAACGTGCAACAAACAGGTGTACTACCACTCTGGCCCTCAAAGGACAAAGAACTTTTTCTAAGATGCATTGACCTCTCTGTTACTATCTGTTTTGTTCAAAAACCATGGCTATTGAATGCTGGGTGATGACAAAGATACAATCATTAGCAATTCAAGCAGATGCTTCTTTACCTTTGTATAGGCTGTGCACTGTGTATCCTGCTGTGTCATTCCAGTTTCCCTCGAGATCCAGGTATTGTGGGCATTTGTAGGCCTCCAATCCAACCCACAAGCTCAGGTGGCAGGAGCACGATTCATATATCACTGCCTGGTAAGTCATGACTCCTAATGGGTCTAGTTTCACACAAAACTCTTTGTTCTCCTTCATATTGTCATGTGAATATAATGTATATACTTCTTCCATCCTATTCCCAATTTTCTTAAGATTTCTTGATCCGGGCCCGGAGAGATAGCACAGCGGCGTTTGCCTTGCAAGCAGCCGATCCAGGACCAAAGGTGGTTGGTTCGAATCCCGGTGTCCCATATGGTCCCCCGTTCCTGCCAGGAGCTATTACTGAGCATGCAGCCAGGAGTAACCCCTGAGCACCGCGGAGTGTGGCCCAAAAACCCAAAAAAAAAAAAAAAAAAAAAAAAAAAGATTTCTTGATCCAGATTATCATATAGGTTCATTTCATTTAAATTATTCTACCAGTATTTCTCTATTGGTTGATTCAACCACAAAAGAATTTTCTATAACAAAATTAAGTATAGTTATAGGAATTCAATATTAAATTTTTGTAAGACCCTTTGAACTTTATTATATTAATAATTTTAACAGGATGATCTTACTCATCTGTGGATATAGAGAATAAAATAAGGAAATAGTATCCTTTGATGTTAAATGATGAAAAATACTTGGCCTATTTGAAAAAAAGGTAAATGTGCCAGCTAAAAGAGACCCAAATTAAAAACACCTTAAGGCACATCAGAATGATGATAACCATAGAGATAGAATACTGGAAGTAGTAATATCAAAAAAGGAAATTACATACAAAGGAGTATCCTTAAGATTTACCAAAGAAAACCATGTAGGTCTGAAGACATTACTAGGATAGTGAAAAAAATTCAATGAAATTAATACCTCACCAACAATACCCAGCCAAATTCTCATTCAAATTTGAAAGGAACAATATACATCTTCACAGATAAACAACTCAGAATCTTCTTAGACTCGAAACCACCTTTATAAGAACTAAAGGAGATACTTTAAGACAAGACAAATCACATAAACATGCCAAAGTTCTGAAGATAGGTAACACAAAACTCCATGACAGTAATATCAATGACAACAACTAAATGCACCAATTAAGTGACACTGAAAGGTAGGATGATTAAAAAACTCAGCCTAACATTCCACTAATTGCAAGAAATACATTTGAACAGTCAGAGCAAACACGTAAAAATCAAAGATTGGAAGACAGTTATTCAAACAAACAACCTCCTTACGGCTAGGGAAGTCATACTAGTATCTCACAACATAGATTTAAGGCTCAAAAAAGTTATGAGACAGTGAAGGTAATTTCTTAATGATCAGGGGACATGTATACCACAAAGAAATCACACTCCTAAACATATATGCATCTAAAGAGAAATCAGCAAAATACCTAAAGCAACTGCTAATATACATGAAGAAAGATGTTAGCAATACAATAGTTGTAGGAGACTTCAACACCACTCTTTCATCTACCTATAGATCAACTAGACTAAAGTCAGGAAATGCTTTCAAAGAAGAAATAGAAGAAAGGATCTTAGTATCCTCCAAAAGCCAAATATAGATTCTTCTCAGGGGCATGTGGGACATTACCCGGGATAAACCATGTAGTGGGACAAAAAACAATGCCACAAAGTCAAAGAGTATAGAAATTATACCAAATACCTTCTTAGACCATAATGCACTGAAAATAGATATTAATGATGAACAGAACAGAGAAAGAGTACAAATGCCTGGAAACTAAATAGTTCATTACTGAACAACGAGTGAGTCAAAGAAGAAACCAAAAGGTTCCTGGAAACAAATGAGAATGAGAATACATGCTACCAGAACTTGTGGGACACATAAAAGGCTATTTTAAAAGGAAAGTTTGTAACTATACAAACATTCATCAGAAAAAAAGAATGACTAGTATAAACAACTTGACTGTACAACTTAAGAAACCAGAAAATGGCCAGCAAAAGGACCACAAAAGTAGGTAGAAGGAATGAAATAAAATTTAGAGCAGAAATTAATGAACTGGAAACAAAAAAAATATATATCCAAAGGATCGATTAAACCAAGAGTGGTCTCTTTACAACTATAAACAATATTGATAAACCACTAGTAAAACTCACAGAGAAAATCTAATAAACCAAATCAGATATGAAAGGAGGAATATCACAGCAGAAACTACAGAAATTCAAAGGATAATCAGATTATTTTGAGAACCTTTATGCCACAAAATGAAAACCTAGAAGAAATGGAAAAATTCTTGGATTCCTATAACATTCCCAGGTTGACTAAGATGATTGGGAACACCTGAAAAGACCTATAACTATTGATGCTGAAATGGTAATCAAAAGTCTTTCCCAAAACAAAAGCCTAAGCTCTTTGGACTCAAAGGTGAATTCTTTCAGCCCTTTAAAGAGGACCTATTGCCAATCCTTTTCAAGTTCTTCAGAAAACTGAAGAAACAAACACTCCCAGTTTCTATGAAATTAATATTACCATGATACCAAAAGCAGACAGAAACACAGAAAAAGAGCGATAAATACAGACTGATATCCTTGAACACAAATGCAAAGATCCTTGGCAAAATACTAGCAAATAGAATCTAGCAATTTATAAAAATGTATCATTTAACATAAATAAGATTTATTCCAGGCATGCAGGATGTTTAACATAAACAATCCAGTGAACTTATACATCATGTCAATAAGAAAAATTAAAATTTTAATTAAAAATTAAAATGATCATAATAATAGATTCAGAGAAAGCATTTAATAAGATCCATCACACATTCATGATAAGAACTCAACAAAATGGGAATCAAAGGAACTTTTGTCAGTATAGTCAAAGCCAATTACTACAAGCCCATAGAAAATATACTCAATGGTGAAAAACTAAAAGCCTTCCCTGTATAATCTGGCACAAGACAAGGTTGCCCAATCTCACCACTTTTATTCAATATAGTACCAGAAGTACTTGCCATAGCAATTAGGCAAGAAATAGATATGAAGGGCATCCAGATAGTGAGTAAAGATCTCACTATTTGCAGATGATACTATATTTAGAAAGTTGTAAAGACTACAGAAAAAGCATTTAGAAAAAACAGATTTTTATGACAAAGTGGCAGGCTACAAAATTAATGTGCAAAGGTCCATAATTATACACAGACTCCCCCCCTCCACCCGCACTTCAGCCTCCAGTGGCAGTTACAAAAGGCAAGCATCTGGTAATTGATGTCCTCACCCTTAAAGGAACAGTAGCCTACTTATGACTGATCAAGGACCGTAAGAATCTGTCTCTTTATACATAGCTAAAGCAAAAATGTGAGAAAAAGAAGATGGGAAGCATTTCTTTCACCAACTTCAAACTGTACTACAAAACAATAGTAATGAAAACAGCATGATATTGGAATAAAGACAGATCAGTGGAATAGAACTGAATATCTTGAAATAGATGCCAGGTAAATTAATTTTTATAAAGGAACAAAAAATATGAACTGCAGAGGAAAATATAGGAAGAAATCTCCATGACATTGAAGCTAAAGGCATCTTTAAGGATTAAACACTGACCAAGCAAATGGAAGCAAAGATAAATAAATGGGACTACTACTAAATTAAGGTTTTAAACTCCAAAGAAACAATGACCCATATATAAAGACCACCTATGGAATGGGAGAAATTATTCACACAATATCCATTGATATGAGTTTAATATATAAGATATATAAGATACCAGTAGAGCTTAACAAGAAAAAAGAACACTTAATCCCATCACAATATGGGGAGAAGAGATAATCAGAAACTTCCTCAAATAAAGTCAGATGACCAAAAGACACATGAATAAATGTTCCACATCTTTTATGATTAGGGAGATGCAAATCAAATAAGAATGAGATATCCTTTCACATCACTGAGACTAGCACTTATCAAAAAGAACAAAAACAGCCAGTGCTAGTGTAGATGTGAGTAGAAAGGGACTCTCAATGCTGGTGGGAATACTGCCTGTCCAGCATTGAAGAGACCTTGCTCCGCTTTGTATTTTTTGCTCATTTAACAAAGAATAATTTATGATAAACCTGAGGATTTCTCAGAATTTTCAGTTATATCTCATTTATGAGGATCTGTCTTTATTCCAATTACATACTGTTGTAATTGCTGCACCTTTTTAGTACAGTTTGTATTTGGGGGACATGATTGTACCCATCTTTTCCCCAGGTTTTGCTTTAGTTATTCCTGGAGGTTTACTGTTCCATATGAATTTCAGGAGTATTTGAGACATTATGGGTATCTTTATAGGAATTGCTTGAAATCTTTACAATGCTTTGGGAAGTATTGTCATTTTTAATGTTTATCTTCCTAATCCACGAGCAGCAGAGATGTGTGTCCATTTCCTCATGTCCTCTTATGTAGTGTTCCAAAGTTTTCTTTTTATGGGTCATTCATCTCTTTAGTTAACTTGAATCAGAGATATTTGATATTGTGAGACACAATTGTGAAAAGGATTATTTTTTAATATCTCTTCTCATTATTTGTATATAGAAAAGACACAGGGGACTGGAGCAATACACAGTGATAGGGCATTTTCCCTGCAAATAACCATGGAATATCCCATATGGTCCCCTGAGTCTGCTAAGAGTGATTTCTGGGTGCAGAGCCAGGAGTAACCCCTGAGTATGGCTGAGTATAGCCCTCAAACCCCCCAAAAGTCATATATTTTTGTGTATTAATCTTGTAGCCTGCCACTTTACTATACAAATTTATTGTTTATAGAAGCTTTTTGTTGTCTTTATGATTTTCTAAATATAGTATGTCATCTACAAACAGTGAGACTTGACTTTATTTTTCCTATCTGGATGCCTTGATATCTATTTTTTGCCTAATTGCTGAGTGTGCAACTCTGTCTTGCATCAAATTTTTTAAAAAAGAAGTCTTTTAGCTTTCCACACTGAGTATATTTGCAGTGGGCTTGTGATAGATGACATTTACTATATTGAGGAAAGTTCCTTCAATTTCCTTTGTTTGGTTTTGTTTCGTTTTGGGGCCACATCCGGCAGTGCGCAGGGGTTACTCCTGGCTCTGTGCTCAGAAATCGCTCCTGGCAGGCTTGGTGTACCATATGGGATGTAAGAATGGAATCACTGCCTGTCAGTCCTGGATCAGTAAAATGCAAGGCAAATGCCTACCGTTGTAGGGTGTTACTCTCCGGCCCCTCAATTTCCATTTTATTGAGAGTTTTTTTTTTATCATAAATGGGTGCCTCATTTTGTCAAGTGTTTTTCTACATCTTTTGATATAATCATATTTTCCTTTTATTGATATATTTTATTGACTTGCTTATGTTAAATCATCTGCATCACCAGGATGAATCCTACATGGATTATTATCTTTGTGTTGAAATAGTTAGATTCCCTTTGCTAGTATTTTGGTGAAGATATTTGCATCTGTGTTCATCAAGGATATTATTAGCCTGCAATTCTCTCTTTTTTGTGTGTGTGTGGTTTCTGTCTACTTTTGGTATTGGTGATATTCACTTCATAGAAACTGTTTGGGAGAGTTGGTTTCTACAGTTTTCTAGAAGAACTTGGAAAGATTTGACAATTTCAGATCTTTTAAGGTCTGAAAGTATACAGTAGTGAATCCATCTGGGTAAGACTTAATTACCATTTCAATTTCATCAATCATGAGAGGTCTGTTCAAGTATTTCAAATCATCTTAGTTCAACCATGGGAGGTTATAGGAATCCAAGAATTTGTCCATTTCTTCTAGGTTCTTTTGTGACATTAAGATTCTTAAAGTAATCTCTGAGTATTCTTTGAATTTCTATAACATCTATTGTGATATCCCTCCTTACATATTTGATTTGGTTTATTAGGAATATCTATATTCTTTTCCAAGAAAGCTGGACTAGTTGGCATTTCCACCAGCAGTGAACAAGAGCCTCTTTCTCCCCACATCCATGCCATCACTGGTTGTTCTTGTTCTTTTTGTTGTGTGCCAGTCTCTGTGGTGTGAGATTGTATCTCATTATAGTTTTGATTTGCATCTGAGGCAATATTTTTTTAATTATTCCTGGCTCTGCACTCAGAAATCGCCCCTGACAGGTTGGGGGACCATATGGGATGCAGAGAATGTCTCTCCCATTCCCAGGTCAGTGGCATGCAAGTCAAATACCCTACCTCTGTGCTATCTCTCCTGCCCCTGAGGCAAATTTTTAAAAATTTTTTATTTAAACTTTATTACATACATGATTGTGTTTGGGTTTCAGTCATGTAAAGAACACCACCCATCACCAGTGCAACATTCCCATCACCAATGTCCAAAATCTCCCTCCTCCCCACCCAACCCCCACCTGTACTCTAGACAGGCTTTCTATTTCCCTCGTACATTCTCATTATGAGGATAGTTCAAAACGTAGTTATTTCTCTAACTAAACTCATCCCTGTTTGTGGTGAGCTTCATGAGGTAAGCTGTAACTTCCAGCTCTTTTCTCTTTTGTGTCTGAAAGTTATTATTGTAAGAATGTCTTTCATTTTTCTAAAAACCCATAGATGAGTGAGACCATTCTGTGTCTTTCTCTCTCTCTCTCTGACTTATTTCACTCAGCATAATAGATTCCATGTACATTCATGTATAGGAAAATTTCATGACTTCATCTCTCCTGACAGCTGCATAATATTCCATTGTGTATATGTACCACAGTTTCTTTAGCCATTCATCTGTTGAAGGGTATCTTGGCTGTTTCCAGAATCTTGCTATGGTAAATAGTGCTGCAATGAATATAGGTGTAAGGAAGGGATTTTTGTATTGTATTTTTTGTGTTCCTAGGGTATATTCCTAGGAGTGGTATAGCTGGGTCGTATGGAAGCTCGATTTCCAGTTTTTGGAGGAATCTCTATATTGCTTTCCATAAAGGATGAACTAGATGGCATTCCCACCAGCAGTGGATAAGAGTTCCTTTCTCTCCACATCCCCGCCAACACTGCTTGTTTTCATTCTTTGTGATGTGTGCCAATCTCTGGGGTGTGAGGTGATACCTCATAGTTGTTTTGATTTGCATCTCCCTGATGATTAGTGATGTGAAGCATTTTTTGATGTGTCTTTTGGCCATTTGTATTTCTTCTTTGTCAAAGTGTCTGTCCATTTCTTCTCCCCATTTTTTGATGGGATTAGATTTTTTTTCTTGTTAATTTCTGTCAGTGCCTTGTCTATTTTGGAGATTAGCCCCTTGTCTGATGGGTATTGGGTGAATAGTTTCTCCCATTCAGTGGGTGGCTCTTGTATCCTGAGCGCTATTTCTTTTGAGGTGCAGAAGCTTCTCAGTTTAATATATTCCCATCTGTTAATCTATGCTTTCACTTGCTTGGAGAGTGCAGTTTCCTCTTTGAAGATGCCTTTAGTCTCAATGTCCTGGAGTGTTTTACTTACGTGTTGTTCTATATATCTTATGGTTTCAGGTCTGATATCGAGGTCTTTCATCCATTTGGATTTAACCTTCGTACATGATGTTAGCTGGGGGTCTAAGTTCAATTTTTAGAGATGCTACGAAAAAAGAAAATTACAGACCAATATCGCTGATGAATACAGATGCAAAGATCCTTAACAAAATCCTGGCAAATAGGATTCAATGCCTCATTAAAAGATCATCCACTATGATCAAGTAGGTTTTATCCCAGGAATGCAAGGCTGGTTTAACATCCATAAATCTATCAACATAATACACAACATCAACAACAAGAAAAATAGAAATCACAATATCATATCAATAGATGCAGAGAAAGCATTTGATAAGGTCCAACACCCATTCTTGATCAAAACTCTCAGCAAGATGGGAATGGAAGGAACCTTTCTCAATATAGTTAAGGCCATTTATCTACCACAAGCCAGAGGCAAATATTGTCCTCAATGGAGAAAAACTGAAAGCCTTTCCTCTAAATTCTGGCACAAGACAAGGTTGTCCTCTCTCACCACTCCTATTCAACATAGCACTGGAAGTACTTGCTATAGCAATTAGGCAAGAAAAAGATATTAAGGGAATCCAGATAGGAAAGGAAGAAGTCAAGCTCTCGCTGTTTGCAGATGACATGATACTCTACCTAGAAAACCCTAAAGTCTCTACGAAAAAGCTTCTAGAAACAATAGACTCATATAGCAAGGTGGCAGGCTACAAAATTAACACACAAAAATCAATGGCCTTTCTATACACCAATAGTAATAAGGAAGAAATGGACATTAAGAAAACAACCCCATTCACAATAGTGCCACACAAACTCAAATATCTTGGAATCAACTTGACTAAAAATGTGAAGGACCTATATACAAAGAAAACTATAAAACTCTGCTCCAAGAAATAAGAGAGGACATGTGGAAATGGAAGCACATACCCTGCTCATGGATTGGCAGGATTAACATCATTAAAATGGCAATACTCCCCAAAGCATTGTACACATTTAATGCAATCCCTCTAAAGATACCCATGACATTCTTCAAAGAAGTGGATCAGGCACTTTTGAAATTCATTTGGAACAATAAACACCCTATAATAGCTAAAGCAATCATTGGGAAAAAAGAATATGGGAGGAATTACTTTCCCCAACTTTAAACTGTACTACAAAGCAATAGTTATCAAAACAGCATGGTATTGGAATAAAGACAGGCCCTCAGATCAGTGGAATAGGCTTGAATACTCAGAGAATGTTCCCCAGACATACAAATTTTTGATAAAGGAGCAAGAAAATCTAAATGGAGCAAAGAAAGCCTGAAGCAAATTTTTAATGGAAGTTGTATCATTATCTTTAACTTTTTTGTGGGGAGGGGCCACACCTGGTGGTGTTTAGGGCTTATTCCAATCATTATGGTGGGTAACACCCAGTGGTGCTGAGGAAGTCACTTTGGCCACAGCCAACAATAACATTTTTGCCATCTGGTTACTGAGATCAGACAGCAACTTACTTGGCCAGGTGATTGGGGGGGACACCCAAAATTGTCTCTAAGGTGTAACTGTTCGGTTCTGGTGTAATGAACTTTTGCTAAACAATTCATTTCCCATAACTTACAGAAGAAAAAGGAGAAATAATAGGAAACAGGAGAAATATTTCTGGCCCCTCTTCAAGGGAGAGAGTAACTATAATCAAATTTGAGGGACATGTGCATGTCAAAAAGGCATTGACCTTTCTTAAACTTTTTTCTTGCAGGACTTCCTTCAAGTCCCAGAAGTATCTTTGACAACTGTTGTGACTTTCATGGACATTACCCAAAAACCAGAGTCTCCATGGGGCCAACCCCAAGCAGACTGGAAATTGTCATTTGACTTCTTCTTCCCCTTCAAAGTGGCATTCAGCAGTGGAGTTAACTTTCAAAATGGCTCAGTTTCTTCCATCTTTATCTGCTGTCTCTTGTTATTAGGAGTTCTCAACCTAGAGAATACATGAAAAAGAAGAATCTGATTTTAGTTTTCATTGTGTAAAGCCAAAGGGGCAGCCGACTCATTGGCTGTCCACATGTAGAGAGCATTTAGGATAGTGATTGGCATCCATTGGTCCCAGCCAGTGGCAGCCTGCTAAAAAGGCTAAAAACCACCAATACAGGAAAATAGAAAACTTGACAGAAGAGGTACTTCTACTTGAAAGAAGAGATTTTAGAAAATCCATAAAAAGGCTTAACTCTGCTTGGAACTTGGCAGACCACCAGGAACATGTTAGATTTGGGATTTCTCAAACAGGGAAAATGCAGTCTCTTTCCAGCTCTTTTGGTTGGGTATGTCTGAAAACGGTTTGTGAGCTCTTCATGCAAAACTGCTCACAAGTACATTTCAAATGGAACATGATTCTGTCTTCAGGTGAATTTGATAGCACAGCCCAAGTGACGTGAGAGGAGCTGATTGCTCAGAAGAGAAAACTGCTATTTTTTCTCACCCACCCCACTCCTTGGGCTACACTCCTTGCCTGGACATGTGAGAAAAGCAATACCTACTGCTGGGTTTTGAAAGTGAATGTGGAATCCCAGCTCCCTTTTCTACCAGCAAATAGCCTAACCATTCTAATCATCCCTTCCCTTCCTCTACCATGAAGAGAAATAAAATTAGTATTTTTGGTACTAATTCTAGCAGCACACAGAAATTGTTGGTCTTATGATTATTTTTCTGTTGGTTATAAAACTTTCATAGTATGGTGACATTCAAATAAGGACTTGGGTGTTTTTCTTGGGACAAATACAATTTTCTGTCACTGTCAGTAGTGAGTTCTCCATGAACTGTATCTAGTGTAAGTAAGTATAGCAGCATACAAAGGGCATACCTTTGGGTATGACCTACTCAAGAGATTCTGGATTATTGAAAAAACTACTTATGAAGGTACTGAGGGGCTAGAGCAATAGCACAGCATGTAGGGCATTTGATTTGCACATGGCATACTTGGGTTAAATTCTTGGAATCCCTTATGATCCTCTGAGTCTGCCAGGAGTAATTTCTGGGCACAGAACCAAGAGTAACACCTGAGTGCTGCTATGAATAGCCCCCAAACAATAAAAAAAAAATGGTACTGAAAGATGTGGGCAAGGGAGGAGATAGCTCAGTGGGTAGGGGTGCTTGCATGTGCAATGGTGCAAGTCAATCCCCCTCCATCCCACAGGTAGTATTACAGGTGTTAGCCCTTGAGGTTCCAGCATCACTTTTCCCAAGCATTGATCTATCCGCCCAACTGACCAAGTTTCCTGGGAATAGTCTAAGGGTTCCCTGAACATTGCTTAGGATCTCCCTCTCATGCTCCAGAAAAAGATTGTTTCCTATTTATCAACCTTGGATAGAGAAGAATTGATTGAAATTATTATGTTTTCTATCATAAGAGCGCTTTCTATTTAGAAAGCACTAAAAGTTCTACGCCCAAAGCAAAATTATGCAGTCTCATGTAATGAAAGAAAAAAAAGGGGAAGAGAAAAGAAAAGTGTTTGCCATAGGGGCAGGCTTGAGGGGAGAGGTAGGACAGAGGAAAACTGGAGAAATATATGATGAGTAATGAACACTTGATGAAGGGATGGGTGTTTTTTCCGGCGTATAAGATGACTGGGCATATAAGATGACCCCCTAATTTTGCAGTTAAAACATAGTTTTAGGCCTATATTCGCTGTATCAGACAGAACATTCCTGTGCTGCAACTGTATGTACCACATTGAGCCAATCACAACAAGCAAAGGTCCAAAGGTTGTACAGTAATAGACTTCCTCTCTGACTCTGGCCAATCTGAGCAGGCTTTTGACAGTGTAGCTTCGGTACAGAACATTGTCTAATTTGCATGCATCAAAAGCCTGCTTGGATTGGCTGAGTTAGAGAGGCGGTCTGAGCAGCCTTGCAGTGATTGGTGCAGGATCAAGTTGGAAAATTTGTTTTGTGGCAATATTCAGACAATTTTCATTTAGTGGCATATTGAAACATTTTTCGGGATATACTCGGCGTATAAGACGACCCACGATTTTCAGTTGACTTTTGTTTCAAAAGTCGTCTTATACACTGGAAAATATGGTATCTCAGCGATTCAATAAAAAAGTGTGCAGTCCATATACTTAAGGTAATTTTTTTCTCTTAAGGTAAATTTTAATTAATTTTAAATACCATGGTTACAAGGTGTTCATAATAGTTTTTTTTATTTCATAGGTACGAAGTTAACTTATGATCAAGTTTTAATCATGCAATATACAACACCCTTCACCAGTGCATATTTCCCAACACCAATGTCCCCAGTTTCCCTCCATCCTTCCCCCCTGTCTTCCTATGAATAGAAAGCATAATTATACCCTCTGTCTTTCTCCCCTCTCTCTCACTTCCTCACCCCTTTTTAGACACTCTACGATATTGTAACTGAGGGGTATCATGCCTATATCAGCATCCAGTTCTTGACCAGCGTGATCATTTTTTTGGAAGGGGGTCACACCTAGTGATAACTGAGGGGTTGCTCCTGGCTATGTACTCAGAAATCGCTCCTGACTTGGGGGACCATATGGGATGCCAGGGATCAAGCCGCAGTCCGTCCTAAGTCAGCACGTGCAAGGCAAATGCCTACTGCTGCGCCACCACTCCGGGCCCCCAGAGTGATCATTTTCAACAATCATTGTCATACTGGAATTGCCAGAAATAGTCCCTTATGAACACATGTACTTACTGTCTTGTGACACAGCAGGTAATTTTTTCCTTCAGAGAGACAATATGACCTGGACTGCAAAGAGGCTAGCTTTGAAGAGTAAAAATAATTCTTGCTTCATGAGCAGAAAATGCTATCTTTGAACATCTCTAACATGCTTATCATTATGCCCCATTCCAAAGTACCTGAAAAGTAATATATTTCCCTGGAAGAAAGTGATAAGGTTCTTGTAGAAATTGTTACTAAACCAGGAAGAAGTGCTTGCAGTGCACAGGAGATTCTGCAAAGGGGAATGCTGGTATGTTTTTAAATAATTACTACAGAATGTTAATGTCTCCAGAGGTACCCATACTAAAAGAGACCACAAGTTATTTGACTTTTTTCATATTCCAATTTGACTTCCTTAAATGGAAATAAACTTATGTGATAAGTCGTTTTGATTTAAGGGAATGCATGCTCCAAACTTAACACATTCCCCATTCTCATCCTTTGTACAAAAGGGCTCTCCCCATCTATCTTATGACTGGTCTTAGCACCAACAGTTTTGCCAGGATCCTTTCCTCTCACCCTCTACTTCCAAGTAATGAGGATGTCAGCTCTCCCTCCTTGGCTTCCCCTGCTTCTTTCCTTTTCTGTTATCCATCCATTGTTTTCCTTTTGTAGGGGGGCTTCCGAAGCAGTTATGGGGGAGACCAGAAGTCACACAGATAATAAGCTAGCTGGATAGAGGGTTAACTTGCCAGAAGATGCAGCACTGCTCAGGACCAGTAATATTAGGAACCACAAGGCTCCAACTCAGAGGTGCTTAGGGGATCATTAGGGCTTTACCCAACAATACTGGGAGTTGAATCAGTGTCTACAAGTCCCAACCCCTGTGCTATCTTACTGGGCCCCAGCCCTCATTCTTTTTTTTTTTTTTTTTTAAATGGATCACACCATAACTCCTGGCTCTGCGCTCAGGGGTCATTTCTGGCAGTACTCGGGGGACCATATGGGATACAGGGATCGAACCTTGATCAGCCACGTGTAAGGCAAATGCCCTGCTTGCTGTACTATCACTCAGCCCACTTCCACCCCACCGTCATTTCTTAAGGGCCCTTGACAAAAGCTCCCTTTTTTGCTCAGTTCTGCAGAACAAATCATTCTCGTACTTTAAAAGTCATAGTTCTTTATCTTAAAGCTCAAAGATTTCAAAATCTTTAGCCTGGTACAGGCCTTTTGCATGGTGGCCTCCCAGCTCAACACCTCATGTTCCAGGGGTACCTGTTTCCAAAATGTCTCGTGATCTACTCCTTCACATTATCCTTTTTCTTATCCTGCAAAGTACAAACCCAAGCTCTACTTTTTTTTTAATTTGAGGTAATACTGTTTATACTAATATACTATTATTTATGTTTTAGACAGTCAAACATCCACCACCAAATTGCCAGAATCCCTCCACTGCTATTTATGGGTACTTTCTACTATCTGTCCCTTCCTGGTAAATTCAGATCTATCACTAGAACACAAAATCACTAATTCTAAAAGAGATATGAACATCCATGTTCTCTGTAGCATCATGTACAGTAGCTGGGGTCTAGAAACAATCCAAATGTCTGAGGACAGATAAGTGAATAAAGTAAGTGTGGTATAATTCTCAGTTCTAAAAAAAATGAAATCTTGCCTCTTGCCAAGAAAAGAACTAGAAAGAACTTGAAAAGAAGTAGGACAATGTTAAGCAAAACAAGAAAAGAGAAAGAAAAAAAAATAGCTCTATGATCTTGCTCCTGTTTGGAATATAAAGAAACAAAGCCAGGAAGTAGGCAATGGCCAAAACAAACCTAAGATTACTCTCTATGACGAGGAGACCCTTTGTCTAATACTCCATCCAGCATTAACCACATTGTATTATATTATTTGGGCATTTATCTGTCTATCATAAAACTGAACCCATTGAAACATCAAACAATCCCTTCCTCCACATCAGGTGTTACCCAGGCAGTGTCTAATAGCAATGAACAAATGGGCCTGAGCATAAATAATCTCAGAAACTCTAAAAGAAAAACCCACAGGTCACCAACCTCCACTCAAGGAATTGCTTCTGGGAGAGTTCCAACTCTCTGGGCCTGAAAACAGCCATCTCAAAATGAAATGCCCTTCTTTATAAATGCTCAGGCTCTTGCCCAAGCTGTGACCCTGTGTGGGCAGGGTAGGGGGGGGGGCATCCAGATTACTAGGAGGCAAATCTTTTGACCTAAGTAACGTAAAACAGGAATACACGATGGGCCGGGCTCTGTGAACAGGTGTAAACTGATGCAACCTATGTGCTCAGCACCCTAACGCTTAGCCTTGATGGCCACACCATAGGAGGGAGCGCTAGGAGAAGCAGAGGGTCTGGTCTGGGCATCTTTACCACCCCCCAGATCTGGAGGGCTCCGGGCTCAGTCCTAGGTGCCCAGACGGGCTGCACGCGGACTGGCACGCCGGAGCTCAGCCCCGCCTCCCGGCGGCGGCCGGCTCGTGGGCGTGGCGTGGCGCGCCACGTGGAGCGCCGAGCCCATTCTCGAAAGGCCGCTACGCCGTTTCCGCAGTGCAGCTCTGCGCCGGGCCCGCTACGCCACGCCAGCAGCGGAGGCGCCCACGGCCTGGGTTTCCTCCAACGCCGCTGACGTAACGTCATCTTGCAGGACGTGGACGGAAGAAAGCGGGCGAGTGCGCGGACTCCCGGAGCACCCGAACGTGCAGCGAGCGCGGCGGGCTTGAAGGCCTCGGGAGCGCCGGGGAGGCAGGTAGGTAGGCCGGGAAAGGCTGGGGAGGATGGAGAGGATGGGTTGGCAAAGCTCCAGCGCTTCTGCTAAGGCTGATGAGGCCCTGCCGAGCACCTGCGCCTGGGTTCTGGGAGGATTTGGTCCAGGTGGGCTTCCCCAACGGGGCCTGGAGCCCCAGTGCCAGTTTTGCAATGCAGCTGCTCCAGAGGTTGTCTGTTCCTCGGGTGTGCATCGAGGTTTGGGGAAAAGGGGTCTGGGAAGGGAGCTGATTGTCTCCCTTGATTCACGATGCAGACAGGATTCTGTAATGGGGTTCTCCCGCGCCCTTCTTTTTATTTATTTTTTTTTTTTGCAGGATGGCAGGCGGCCTGGGAAATAGGCCTTTCCTTCCACTCGGGTTGCACCCACAGTTCCTTGACCCCCATCTTTTAACCCCTGCCCTCAGAGGCTCTGAGCTTTTTATCATAGGGTCCTCATCGAACCATTTATCTACCAAGCATTGTGTTTCTGGAAGCAGTTTGTGGGGACTAAAGTTCAGTTCTCTGTCCAAATTAGTAAGATAAGGTTCTGTTTAGAAGGTGTAAAGGGGTACCTGCAGAGAAGCCGATTGGCACAGTCTAGACACACACACCCTTTGTTCTCTAGAACCTGCACTCAGCTTATTGTGGGGCTAATAAACCCAACAGGTTGAACCTCCAGTGCAGGAGAAGCCTGCCAGAGGTGGTGGGGTGCCCTGGAGAGAAGACTAGAGGTTTGGTTTCTAGTTCATTCTTTAGCAATTGGTTACCTTTGAATTTTTATGACAGATCCTGAAGGAAAATATGGAGCTTGTAAATCATCACTCATGCCTAAAATGCTGAAAGAGGAATATTGATGTTTATCCAACATCCTTAGTTCTCTCATTAATTCCCTGAGTTCCTTACTGTCACAGTCCCTGTTTCACAATAAAACAGAGGCTGCAAGATGAAGCCTCCAAAAGACCCAGCCAGCATGTGGGAGCTTAGCTAAGGTATGTCCAGCTCCAAAGTCCATAGTGTCCCCTCCTGTTTCTCAAAGTTCAGCAGAAATGTATAGGAAAAGCAGCAGTAACAGAGACTGTAGTTCATTCCATAGCTGACCTGTAAAGTTATATCCAGCTTAATCTTGAGAGTAGCTAGGGAAGGTTTCAGGCAGATGGAACTAGAAGTTTAGTCTCTTTCTTGGATTATTTTACTCTTTGAGCTTGTATGTGGCTATTTTGGAGAATTCACTTTTAAATACTGAAGTAGCCTGTTTATATAAGCACTGTAGACCATGGCTTTATATCACGATTCAATGGTACGCAAATAAATTTGGGTAGTTTTCAGATGGTCACAATGAATTCCAAGACATGGAATGCTTTCTAGTGCCAATGAGATACCATATCTTTCGCAACAGATGTGTCTTACTAGTCTTTTTTACCCTGTTTTGTGCCCTTGTGTGATATAAATGATGAAGCACAATCCATGGTTTCTTCAGTTTGGGGTAGACACTGAACTTTTGGGTCATGTAAAAGGTTGCAATATATCTACCATCCGTACAGCAAAAGTTAAAAGGAGATTCACAAGCAAACTTTTCAAAAGCATATTATTTTTCTTACTTTATGAAAACAAATAATGAAAGACTTTTTTCTATGATTAAATAGGAAGGGGTCCCTATCATTTTGTGTAGTTTGTGATTCCTTCACTAAAACTTAACCCAGGCTAGGATAATGCCCATAGCCTGGTGGTTATGCTTACAGCAGTTTCTGACCAGGAGCTCCTTCATAGGATGTGCCTGCAGTCATTCATTTAAGGCATTGCGCTCCCAGATATGCAAGAGCGTGCTTTAAAAAAAAAAAAAATTCCTGTGGGTAGCAGAAAGAAAAAGGCCTGGCAGCCACCTCTGGCTGTTCATTCTACTCTTGTGTCAAAAGGGATCAAACTGACATTTTCAGTGTGTGATTTAGAACTCTGTTAAGAGATGATAACTGGAAGGTAGAAATGACTTTCTATTGGAGTCGGATCTTTTAGTGATCTGTTGGAGACTCTCTAGATGTAGAGGAATTGTAGGAAAGATTTACTGTCAATGGGCAGTCTTAATGCTTGTGATCCTTTACTATTACTTCTTTACAGCAAAACTAAGATGCTTCTAAAACAGAAAGGGTAGACTTGTGCCTGGCAAGGAGCCTTTTCTTCTTCCCTGCTATGGAAGAGGTGGGAATTGCCCCAACATAAAGGAGTTTGGAACCCATAAATCACATTTTCCCCCCCCTCTGGGAAGAAAATTGGGGAAAGTAAAGGAAACTAAAATTTATTGTCTACTCCTACTCATTCAGGGATTTAAAAAATGCATTTTGCAGATACTTTCTGACTACGGAGCAGCATGTTGAGTCAAGTCTGCCGCTCTGGGTTCCAGCCCGTCAGCCAACACCTCCTACCTTGGATCCAGTCTACAGCTGTCTCCAGAGCTCGTAGGTACCATAGGAAGTATGCTTAAAGTTTGGGCAGTGTGTTTTTTAAACAGGTTTTAAAAAGAGAGAATAAAAGCAGTTTATTTATAAAAGTAGTTTTTTTTTTATATTTTTTTATTTATATATAGTTTTTTATTTATAAAAGCAGTTTATTTATAAAAGTAGAATTGGACATAAGCAATAAACAGTGAATAAAACAATAATTTTTTATATTTTTTTATTTATAGTTTTTTATTTATAAAAGCAGTTTATTTATAAAAGTAGATAAATAAAACAATAATTTTTTATATTTTTTTATTTATATATAGTTTTTTATTTATAAAAGCAGTTTATTTATAAAAGTAGAATTGGACATAAGCAATAAACAGTGAATAAAACAATAAAAATAGAGGGAAAATAGATAGCACATTACTTTTGTTGATGCTATACCCTGTTGTCATCGGGCTTACTGGTGATTCTCAACTCAGGGATCACTCTTGATGGGACTCAGTATTATATGTGATACCGGGGATCAAAACCGCATCAGCTGTCTTACCTACTTTACTACTCTTTGGCCTTCATTCTATTTTTATTCATGATGTTTTTGTAATTGAATTTTTGAACTTGAGATAATTATAGATTCACTTGCATTATAAGAACTAATACATAGGGGCCGGGCGGTGGCGCTAGAGGTAAGGTGCCTGCCTTTCCTGCGCTAGCCTTGGACGGACCGCGGTTCGATCCCCCGGTGTCCCATATGGTCCCCCAAGCCAGGAGCAACTTCTGAGCACATAGCCAGGAGTAACCCCTGAGCGTTACCGGGTGTGGCCCAAAAACAAAAAAAAAAAAAAAAAAAAAAAGAACTAATACATAGAGATAGCTTACATCCTTCATATAATTCTCTTGATGTCTCAATCAGACTATTGAGATTGATAGGATCTAGATGGGAACATTTACTGGTCTCTGAATCCTTCAGATTATGGACTAAAGATATCAAGCAGGAGATATAACAATGTAGCCAACCTTGGTGTGATCCCCAACACTACCTATGGACCCCAGTGTTCTTGGAACACAGAATCAGGAGTAAGCCCTGAGCATACCTGGGTGTGTCTCATACAGCCCTCCCTGCAAGTCAGAGGATCCTTCAAGTTCCTCTTCTTCCATCTTTCCACCCCTCACCTGGAAAGCACTACAGCAATGATTTACAAAGCTTTTTACTAAGTTTCATGTATTCAGTGTCCAGCCCTAACCTATGCCCATGTCATCTCTCAACCAGTGACCTAAGTTTCTTTTCTTTACCTTACCCTGTCTCCTTAGCGAGCTTAAAATGATTTTCACTCTTGTGGTTTTGGTATACATAGTTAATGCTCCTCTAAATCAACAAGATGTTGAAGACCCATGCCAAGTGTTTTCTTTAAAAGTATACATTATTATGATTATAAAAAATGTACTTTTTTTTTTTTTTTTTTTTTTTTTTGGTTTTTGGGTCACACCCGGTGGTGCTCAGGGGTTACTCCTAGCTGTCTGCTCAGAAATAGCTCCTGGCAGGCACGGGGGGCCATGTGGGACATCGGGATTCAAATCAACCACCTTTGGTCCTGGTCGGCTGCTTGCAAGGCAAACGCCGCTGTACTATATCACCTGGCCCAAAAAATGTACTCTTAATACATACATTTAGAAATGTAGAATAAAGAAAGAAAATAAAATTACAAATAATCCCATCAAGAGATACAATATTAACACTTTAATATGTTTTATATATATTTTTCTAATAGATGATATATACAAATGTGAAACAAACATGAACATTTTCCTGTTACCAACATTTCTAAGAATGTTCCTCTTTTTTTCCTTTTTATGGCATTTAATCTACTCATCATGAATAGCACTTAAATAACCAGCCTACTGATAAATCTGTTTCCATCTTTTATTAGGTGCTTATAATGAATTCTTTTATAAAATTATTCATGATTTAGTTTCAGGCATACAATATTCCAACACCAATCCCTTCGATGTCTACTTCCTTCTACCAATATCCTTGATTTCCCTCCTGGTCCCCAAGTCTGTCTCTACGGCAGCTATTTTTTTCTTTATTTCTCTTTCAGGCATTGTTGTTTATAGTACTGTTAATAGAGTATTATGCATGCACTTTACTTTCTTTCAGCACCTAGTCCTGGTCTAGAGTGACCACTTCCCTCTATCATTTTCACAGTGGTTCCTTCCCTCCTCCTTCTACCAGTCTTCCTACCAATGATCAGTTCTCTTGCTCTTTGCTTCTTTTGTTTGTTTTGTTTTTTGGGTCATGTCTAGAGATGCTCAAGGGTTACTTCTGGTTCAGCACTCAGGACTTACTCCTGGTGATGCTCTGGGGACCATATGGGATCCTGGTGATTGAATCTTAGTTTGCTGCGTGCAAGGCAGGTGCCCTACCCACTGTATTATCTTTCCCAGCTCCAACCTGCTCTTAATTTCTGCTGCCTATGAGCATTAGTTATGAAATAAATTTCTGAACATAGAATTGTTTTACTATAGTGAGAAAAAAATTAAGATCTTTGACATATTCTGCCATTTAATCTTCAGGAAATATTGTTTCATTTAAACTCTGCCAACAATTTGAGTATACTGCTGACCTGGGTGCAAATCAAAGAATTCTAGACTAAGAATGTGCTAGGTATGGCTCTTGATATACTGATAAACACTCAGTTAGGATTAATGAAACTATTTTTGGGGTTATGAGACTAGTTAATATTGCATCTTCCTAATAAGAAATTAACTCCATGCATTTCTTTTATCTCCTTATATTTGACTTTGGGTTACAGATCGTGTCCAGCCGTCAGCCATCAGACATGCTCGTTGTTGGAGCAACATCCCCTTTATCACTGTGCCCCTTAGTCGTGCTCATGGCAAGTCTTTTGCGCACCGCAGTGAGCTGAAGCATGCCAAGAGAATCGTCGTGAAACTTGGAAGTGCTGTGGTGACCCGAGGGGATGAATGTGGCCTGGCATTGGGGCGCTTGGCATCTATTGTTGAGCAGGTAACTGCTGAAAAGAGGGCTTTGTAGGACTAGAGTAGAGTTATTATCAGCTCATAAAGATCATTTTGATTTAAGTACAGGAGATTTAACTCAATCAGACAAGTCCCTTTCTTAGTCAATAGGACAAGCATCCCAGGACTGAGAATGTCAAGGAATGGAGAGGATTTCCTCTGCTTCTCTTTATTTTTTTATTATTTATTTGAAAACTTTGTGTCACACTGAGCAGGGTGCTATGGAGGTAGCTTTCAACAGTATTTAAGGGACTGCAGTGCTGGGGATTGAACTTAGGCTTTAAGTACCAGCCCTCCAACAAGAAAAACAAATTTACACTAGGAATTTTTGTTTGTTTATTTGTTTGGGCCACACCTGGTGACGCTCAGGGGTTACTTCTGGCTATATGCTCAGAAATCGCTCCTGGCTTGGGGGACCATATGGGACACCAGGGGATCGAACCTTGGTCCGTCCTAGGCTAGCACGTGCAAGGCAGACGCCTTACGGGTTGTGCCATCGTTCCAGCCCCTCCACTAGGAACTTTTATATGTCCTTTTGACCATGCAGTCATACAAGGATGATCACATCCTATCAGTAAAGAAACTGACTTTGGGTGTCAACATTACTTCATGTTCTAAGTTCCACTAGCCTTATATTTACCAAGAACAAAGATCAGCAGACTTCTTCTGTCAAACAATAAATACTTTAGCCTATGCAGGTCATATGGTTGCTGTCTTAACTATTTACCATTGTAACACAGAAGCAGCCACAGGTAATATATAACTATGTTTATGAGTATGTTCCCATGAAGCTATTTAGAAAATACAGGTACAGGTCAGATTTGAATTGCAGACTGTAGTTTACCACTTTCCAGTCTGGCTAAAAGAGTCAAAAAGCGGGCCTCCCAGCTATCCCAGAGGAATAGTTGGAGCTTTTTCATTCTATCTGTAACTGATGCTGGAGGAATTAGAACAGGGATTAAAGGACTTGCCTTGCACTCAGCCAACCCCACTTTAATCCCTAGTACTGCCAGGAATGATCCCGGAGCATAGAGATCAGCATAAACCTTGATGGGTGGCCCCAAAACACAAAGACCTCCCCACAAAAAGCGAAAGCTTTTCTAGGGCTGGAGAGATAGTTTAGGGGTTAAGACAATTGTTTACCTTCCATGTAGCTAACCCTTGTTCTATCCCAAGCATTGTATGGTCTCTTGAGCAACCCCCAAATACTGCCAGGTATGGGCTCAAACGAATCAATCAAATAAGTAGAAAAAGATTTTCTGAGGAGTTGGTATTGGGAAATTTCTCATGTGAAACTAGATGGCCTTTTCTTTCTTTCTCTCTTTTTTTTTTTTATTTTGGTGATGCTAGAGATTGAACACAACGGCCTCACAAATAAGATGTCTGTGCTCTCCTCTGGCTTGCTTCCTCAGACTCAATATTTTCTCTCATCGTTAATGTACTAAGGAATTATCAGATCTACCTCCCAGATTGAGTCCATTATAACATTTCAGTTTAACAAAAGTTTATTGATGGCCTGTGTTATGAGGGACTTTACAGGCTTATTACCTCTGCTCTTGGGGAGCCAGAACCAGAAGTCCAATGATTAGGATTGTTAAATGCAGTACCTATATAAATGTTTGAGCCCAAATGACAGTGGCTGATGGGTCTAACAATAGGAAAGTTGAATGAGAGTGTGGTGGTTATTATTCAGGCTACCCAGGAGAGCTTGTATTCAGACAGGCCTTTGACCCTGCTAGTATTTGCTCTGACAGAGTGGAAACAGTCCAACCTGCTTAATGCATAGTGTGAATCGTACTCTCAGAGTTGTGCCATGCCTTGGGATGGAGAAGAGAGTATACAAGAGGACTGAAGATGGAGGCAGATAGTGATGAGTATGCGATGCTGGTGGGCCTAGAGACCATGATGAGTGATAGTGTTTTTAACCAAGGAAATCAGTGGAAAATAATAAAGCAAGGCTTCTCAGTCCAGTAGAAAAATTGGGGTTCAATAACAAAAATGGGTGGGAATTTTGAGGGGGAGAGGTCACACCCAACTGTGCTTGGGGCTTTCTACTGACTCTTTTCTCAGGGTTTACTCCTGGCAAGTTCAGGGAACCATATGGGATGCTGGGAATTTAACCTGGGTTGGCCCTGTGCAAGGCAAGCACCCTGTCTGTCGTGCTAGTTCTATGGTCCCAATTAAAGCCATTGGAAAATTTTGAACAAAAGAAAAGCTTGATGAAAAGGATGAAGAAGATGTAATATTAGTTCCCTTCTAAGGGCAACTGTGCAGCTAATGAAAGAGCTTTTTAGATTAGGGCAACGCTTACTGTGGTTATCTCTCTGGTTCCAAACATTTGTTGTGGATTCAGCTTTTACTCACCAAAGATAGGATAATCGATACATCAGTAAAGATTTTTTTTAATTTTTATTGTGACCAAAGTACATTACAAAACTTTCACTGCATTATTTATGGTACATAGTGACAATGAATGAGGGGCATTCCCACCACCAGTGCTGTCTTCCCTCCTCCCCTGTTCCCAGTATGCATCCCATATCTCCCTCCTTCACCCCCCAGAATGCTAGTGCAACTGGTCTCCACTTTACAGCTTGTTGTAGATTGAGCATCCATTCCACCGTCATTAGAGATAAAAAGGGAGAAAAAAATTAGGTGACAACTACCAAAAAAAGAAAGGAGAGAAAAAAAAAGAAAGAAAGAATAGAAAAATGGAAGAAAAAAGAAAAAAAATGGACCTGGCAAATAAAAATAAAAATAAATCTCTAAATAATAACCACAAGAGTGAAAAGAAAGAGAAAAGTGGAAGAAAAAGAGAAGGAAAATAAAAAAAAAAGAGAGAAGGAAAATAAAGTCAAAAACTAACAAATCAAAACAAGAAAAAGTATGGGTGCTGGAGTGGCAGGGTTTGGCGTTCCCCCACTTTTTTTTTTTTTTTTTTTTTTTTTTTTTTTTGCATAGGCACAGTAAGCATTGGGGAAGAAAGGGAATTCCCGTGGCCTAAGAGATTCAGGGTTTCTCCATCTTTGAAGCATACCATCATGGAATCAACCCCTGACTCCATACATACTCATTACCCCATCCCAAAAGGCTTTTTTGTGATGCCAGGAAAGTTTCCTCTCGGTTGTGTGTGAGAAAATCAAGCCCCTGTAGCTAGCGATCTTGATATTTGCGCGGGTTATAGGTCAGGGTCTAGGACAGAGTCTCTAGGTTTTAGAGGTTCCTATGCATCGTTGTTGTCGTGTTCAGTCTTCTGTAACACTTGCTCCCTGTTAAGCTCAATATGTCTTAATGATAGTAAGTGATAGTAATTTTTTATTAATTATAGTAATAATAGTAAATTATTTTCATTGATTATAAGCTACTAGAGAATTTACTCACTTAGAAAATTGGTAAAGGAGGAAGATACACATTTGTCCGGACTTTCATATATATACTGTGCTTCAGGATGATAATAGTTAATGACAGAAAGTTTCTTTTTATGGATGTTTTCCTGTTTATTAATGAAGGAGGAATGGAATTAAAATATCAGCATTTTGAGGAGCCAGCTCAATAGCACAGCGGTTTTGCATTGCATTTGGCCGACCAGCTTCAGTTCTTGGCATTCCATATGGTTCCTTAAGCACTTCCAGGAGTAACCCCTGAGCACTTCTGTGGCCCAAAGGCGAAACATAACAAAACAAAATATAAGCACTTTGAAACCCATACAAATAAACAAATCAAAACTGCTGCTAACAACACAGAAACAAAGAACCTTGTCCCCTAATTATGCCCCCTAATGCATCCCACACTTGTAAAGAATTGACAGGGTCAAACGTTCATACCTAATAGCAGTTTATATGAAATAGAATATTGCTAAAACCTACTCCATAGGGATACAAGCAGGGTATACAAGTGGGTAGGGCATTTGTTTTGTACATGGCCAACCCAGGTTTGATCCCTGGCATCCCATATGCTCCTCAGCACATCCAGGAGTGATTACTGAGTCTCACTGGTTGTGATCCCAAACCACAAAATTCAAATTAAGACTGAAAAGGTAGGGCCGGAGAGATAGCATGGAGAAAGGACATTCGCCTTTCATGCAGAAGGATGGTGGTTTGAATCCCGGCTTCCCATATGGTCCCCCTAGCCTGCCAGGAGCGATTTCTGAGCGTAGAGCCAGGAGTAAGCCCTGAGCGCTGCAGGGTGTGACCCAAAAACCAAAAAAAAAAAAAAAAGACTGAAAAGTCAAAGACTGAAAAACAACACAGTTTTTTTTTAACAGAATTGCAAGGGTAAACATGATGGATGGGGAGATCTATGAATTCATAGAGATACTTTATTATAGTGTGTGAGCTTAATTCTTATCAATTTGATCAAGCTAAAAGATATTGAAATATGAAAACTAACTGAATATTATAATTAAGGAATTTTCAAAGGATTTGCTCTTGTAAATCTGTACATATATGTTTTCCCTCTCTTACAAAGCTTGCTGCAAAATCTACAAATGAAATAATATGTTTGGAGACTGGAACTTGTGTTAATATAGTGGAGGGTGTATAGAAGGAGAATTAATGAAAAACTGCTAAGAATTAATAATTGTTGAAGCTAGAGGATAATAACTGGGTATTTAGAATAGTGATCATTTTGGTTAAGTATGAAATTATGATTAAAAGTTATTATTTTGATGATGGTTTATCACAGCTATTTGTAAGTTACAAAAACAGATTATAGTGTTAGAACACCTGAAGGCATAGACAGGTTAGGAATATTTAATATTTTACATCTTTTTTATGGGGGAAGGGATCTACTCAGGGCTCAGGAATTGAGCCTGGGTTGAATTTCATACAAGACAGGAGCCTCTCCAGCCCCACTGTTTGTACCTTGAATTATTGATTCTTTCATTTGCATCTGTCTGGGAAAGGGAACAAAGTTGATTCTGTAGAATAAGGTCAAACATCTCTCCTGGTCTAGACATAGGCAGCCAGCAGGTATCAAAACATGGCCCAAGAGGCCCCTCATCACTCTGACATGAGACCTGAGAAGCCATCTGCTAAACTTACCTTGCAATTCTTTGCTTCAGAGCTTCTGGATATTATTACCAGGAATAATTAGGCCTTTAATACTATAGACAACATAAGGCAATCCTATGGGTATCAACCTGGTTGCACATCAGATCCCCTTATTAAAATTTTCTTTGATTCTGCCTGTCACCATCTTGGAGGAAGCCTGTAGGATGTCTTGTGTTTTATCCATCTGGGCCATTTGTCCAGAAACAGCCCAATGATTTCTATTATAAACCACCATTTGGGATCCAGCCTTCCTGAGTCTCTTGTGATAAGAGGAAATAATGATTCATTGATTCCTAGTGTTTTTCACTTCTTCAATTGTCAGGTATCAGTGCTTCAGAATCAAGGCCGAGAGATGATGCTGGTGACCAGTGGGGCTGTAGCCTTTGGCAAGCAACGCTTGCGCCATGAGATTCTTCTGTCCCAGAGTGTGCGGCAGGCCCTGCACTCGGGGCAGAACCAGCTAAAAGAAATGGTGAGTGCTGCTTTCCCCTTTCTGTACTAGGGGTTCTCAGGCCTCCTTCCCTCACCCCAAACCACACCTTGTCTGTTCATGTGTTCCAGGCAATCCCAGTTTTGGAGGCTCGAGCCTGCGCCGCTGCTGGACAGAGTGGGCTGATGGCCTTATATGAAGCCATGTTCACACAATATAGCATCTGTGCTGCCCAGGTGAGAGAGCTGGCCTCTGCACAGGGGTGTGAGACCCCTGAGAACTCTGACTCAGGAGCCAGGCCCCCAGGATATAGATTTGACTTTAACATTTGCTGATGGGGAGATCTGGGGAAAGCCTGTTTTAAATCAATCCTTTCTGTCTTAGTTGAAATGGGAGGATGGCAACAGTGCCTACTAAGAAGAGTTTTCAGAAAGGCTGCGTGAGAAAATATGTAAAAAGTATTTAACAAAATTTCTGATATGCAGTACATTCCAATAAGTAATAACCCTTGTTATTAATACTAATAACTCATGGGCACTGCAAGTGCTCATCCTTTATGAATACACAAAAGTGATGTCAGGAACTGGAGCAGTAGCATAGTGCATTTATTTGCCTTGCATATGACTGAACTAGGTTTTATTCCCAGCACCTCATATGGTCCCTGAGCACCATCAGGAGTAATTATTCGATGTAACTCCTGAGCATATGAGGGGCATATGAGGGGTAGCCCCCCAAAAGAAAAACACAAAACAAGACGGTGTCATTTTTTAATTTATTGAATTCAGTGACTGATTTTTTTTCTTGCCTTTCTTCTATCTTTCTTAAGGTATCTTATTAAGATTATTAAGATATCTTAATAAGTACTGAAGGGAAAGAAAAATACTGGTAACTGAATGGCTTTTCATTCAACAAATACTACAAAGCACCTGTGATGTAATAAGTTATCTGTTAGGCCTTGAGGTATACTAGAATAAACAATCTGGCATGATTTATTCCTCATGAAACTTAAAAATTTTTAAAGGGTTACCCCTAAATGTTCTAAAATCACCCCCCTAGAACAGCTCCTGCCCAGCTCCACTCTAAAATATTTTTTAAACTAAATATACCAAATTATTTTTATTCAATTGTATTTTAGTCAATCATACACTAAATAGAGAAATCTAAGTATCACAAACACTTAAAAAATCTAATTGCCCAAGTTAATATTTTTAAACTCCTATGTTACCATTTACGCAAGAATTTTTAGTGTCTGAGGGTTGGATTTTTGAGTCCTATGCTCAGTTTTGTCTATAAGATCTCCTGAGCATAGATACAGAAGTGTAAATACCCTGAGTATCTCTGGATACTTTCCATCCAATACCTTCCATCCCTCCAAAAAAACCCAAGTGTAACAGCTATTTTTTTTATTGTTGTTTTTGGGTCACATCCACCAGTGCTCAGGGTTTACACCTGGTTCTGTTCTCAGGGTTCACTCTTGGTGGGGCTTGGGGAGCCATATGAGGTGCTGGGAATTGAGCCCAGGTTGATTGTGTATATGGCAAACACCTTCCCACTGCACTATTGCAGTAGTCCCCATTAGCTCGTTTTTCTTCCTAGAAAATAAACTAATTTATAGCTTAATAGATTATCGTTCTCCAAGCATATCAGCACATTTTTCTCATAGGATTTCTGTCCATGCTTCTTTTGTGTTAAATTAAACAATAGGTAATTTCACTTTAAGCCTCCTGCTGGCTGCTTCTTGCACATGTTTAATTAGTGCCTGACCTTTCCTTGCCATGACTGTAATGTGTATACTCACTTTGGATCCAGTTCCATTTTTTATAGGAATCAAGGTCCCTGAAAAGGAGTTTATGATCTGCTTTAACAACAACAAAAGAAGTTCCCATTACATCTTTCCCAATTCTGCATTTTTATTTTCCATCCCACTGCCTATATTGAATTTGGCTTTTCTGGTATATTGTATTCCATAGACAATAATTGTTTTCTTGAAAAAGTGAGTGAATTATTTCCATAAATAATGTTACCATTTTTCTCCATTTTACATTTCATTAAAACTATTGTTCTCAGTACTGTAGCGAGAGCCTGCCAAGAGCATATTCATTCCCGCTTTGACCATTTCAGTACCTACTGAAATGGATCGTCTTTCTCCAGGCTTTCCTATGTTAGATGCTCTGTGTAGCAAAAATTGCCTTTCTAAATGTTTTATTAAAGCATTTAGTCATGAGCTTCAGGAATAATTTCTTGCTGTTTTTCCCATTTATCTTTTTCTTCAATTAAACATTGCCTAAACACCGATTAAAGAAGAACTGTAACTCACTGACTCTTTACCACTTAATATTTCCTAACATAAGGCCAGCCCTTTCAGCTTGTTACTCAAGACTCAACTCCAGAGAGCACTCAGGCTTTTAATTCCATGTGCTCAAACACCATCTCTGTTAAATTCAGTCCTGTTTAGCTGTGGAGCACATGACATTGAGGCCTTGATGCATTTGTCTATTATACTTTTCTGCATAGACAAAACTATTCACTTACCTATGATTCAAATGGCAAGCATCCTAGTCCCTGAATCAGGTGCTAGAACATTGAAATATTATAAAACTCAGTGGACAGCCCCTGTTTCCCCCACTATTTCTTTAAGGTAGATAGTGATTTTTCTCAGTTTTATAGATAGATTAAATTTGGTAAGTCTCTATGAATAAAAATAGTATTCTGATTTTGGGGGGGGCGGGAGTACAGGAAGTTGTACAGCCATCAAACCCAGTGATGCTGAGGGACTATGCATGTTTAGCTGTGTATTCATAAGTGACCCCTGGTAGTGCTCAGGGCCTCATATGTGGTGCCAAAGTCATGACCAATGAAGGCAAATATGCTTTATCTCCCATACTATTTCTGGCCCCCATAAAGCAAAAAGTCTTAAACATGCATAAATAAATCTTCCAAGTGACTCTAAGTTTTTTAAACATCCAAGAATGTGCGCTGTATTATAGATAGGAAGCCCATAGCCCAAGACTCTTTTTCTTTTTTTGGTTTTTGGTTTTTGGGCCACACCCGGCGATGCTCAGGGGTTACTCCTGGCTGTCTGCTCAGAAATAGCTCCTGGCAGGCACGGGGGACCATATGGGACACCGGGATTCAAACCAACCACCTTTGGTCCTGGATCGGCTGCTTGCAAGGCAAACGCCGCTGTGTTATCTCTCTGGGCCCAGCCCAAGACTCTTTTGTTTATTCTTTGTGTTTAGGAGCCATACTGGCTGTGCTCAGGGCTTTATGCTCAGGAAATCAGCTTAAAGTTTAACTCCTAAGTTAATATCTTGATGTGCTTTTCTGGGAATGTTTGTCATTTTGTGCCTTGCTTTTTGCCTTTTATTTGCTCCTTGTAGATTTTGGTAACCAATTTGGATTTCCACGATGAACAGAAGCGCAGAAACCTCAATGGAACACTTCATGAACTCCTCCGAATGAACATCGTCCCCATCGTCAATACAAATGATGCTGTTGTCCCCCCAGCTGAGCCCAATAGTGATCTTCAGGGGGTAAATGTGGGTAAAGTATTTGTAGGGGTTGAGCCTGCTGCAGATAACTAATGTCAAGCAAGCTGTGCTGCATGCACTAACACCGGAAGGTTGTCATAAGCACGATGGAGAAAGTGGAAGACATGTGTCTGGCGTCTTGAAGCATGCAAGTGGCTGATACCATGATGCAGTAACTGCTTAAGTTCTTCGGAAGTCAGGGGCTTTCATTCAACAGAATGAGGTGCTATGGTGATTTCAGATGGTGCTGTGAGCATGACTGTGAGCACTAGAAAGGGCACATTTTTGGGGTTTGCCCTTTGCATTGTATTGTGTTGTGTTTTGCTCAGAGAAGGGGCCTGCATGACTTACTGGTTGCACATTTGGGGCCATTGGCTTTGCCTTCCAGCTGAATGTTTCTGTGAACTTCTTTTCAAGTTGTATTGCAAACTCACTAACTACTTTTTACCTGCATTCCAGGTTATTAGTGTTAAAGATAATGATAGCCTGGCTGCTCGTCTGGCAGTGGAAATGAAAACTGACCTTTTGATTGTCCTTTCAGATGTAGAAGGTACAAAGTAATGTCTTTTTTTTTTTTTTTAATTCAGCCATTGTTTTAAATGCTACATTTTGTCTGAACATGTTCTCTTCTTTGTTTGAGACCTGCTGATCTTTTTTTCATGCTGGACCATTATTTTCTGAGTCATATGATCTGACAAAGGGTTTTAATGAGTTAAACAGTGGGCGAGTCTGAGAGAGGCAGTTTGAATGCTGCGTGTTGTCATTTCCAGAAGTTTCTCTCTCGTTCTCCCCTCTGTCTCTCTCCTTTATGAGATATAATTCCGAAAACATACAATGCACCTATTTACAGTTTACAATTCAGAAGTTTTTCCTCTGTAGTTGTATAACCCTCACCACAGTATTTTTTTTCGCAGTTTTAAAGTATTTACATCACCTGAGCAGTAAACCTCATACTCATAAGCAGTCACTCTTAACTTTTTCTAACCTCTTCAGCCATGTGTAATCTTCACTTTATCCTCTAAATTGATTTTTCTATGTAAGACATTTTATTTAAATTGGAATCATAGAATATGAGAACCTTTGTGGGAGACTTTTTTGTTTGTGGGCCACACCCAATAATGCTCTGGGGTTATCCTTAATTCTGCACTCAGAAATTACTCCTAGTAGGCCTGGAGGACCATATGGGATGCCGGTGATTGAACATGAGTTGGCCATGTACAAGGCAAGTGCCTTACGTGCTGTATTACCACTCCCTTCCCAGGACTTCTTTCACCTAGTTTAATATCTTCAAATTTTATCCATATTTTAGCATGTATTAATACTTTATTTTTTTTTATATATTTTTTGGTTTTGGGCTTGAGAATGTGGAACTTCTCAGGCCCTGTGAAACTGGGCACTACCCAGGCCATCATGAAAGTGTTGGGGGGTGCTTTCAGGGACATAACTGGTTCATAAAAGATCTCAGGAAGCCTCAGGGCTATCGCTGGCAATGCTCTAGGTACTGTGCAGTCCTGGGGCGTAAATCAGAATTGACTTGTGGCTTATGCATCTCAACTCTTCTTTCTCTCTTGCCTCTCAGTACTTTAATTCTTTTTTGGATGCTAGGGGTTGAATTCACACATGAAAGGCTTGTGCTCTAAACACTGAACAATTCCTAGCCTCAATTTTTATCATTAATTAATATTCCCCAGTATAAATATGCCACTCTTTCATCAGCTCAAAGATGCTTAGAATGTTATGATAGGGGGCCGGGAAGGTGGCGCTAGAGGTAAGGTGTCTGCCTTGCAAGAGCTAGCGTAGGATGGACTGTGGTTCGATCCCCCGGCGTCCCATATGGTCCCCCCAAGCCAGGGGCGATTTCTGAGCACATAGCCAGGAGTAACCCCTGAGCGTCAAACGGGTGTGGCCCAAAAACCAAAAAAAAAAAAAAAAAAAGAATGTTACGATAGATGTTGTATGAACATTTGTGTGTAAGTAATTCTTTATCAAAATGTGTCTTAAACTTAGGCATAGAATTTCTGGTTTGTGTGGTAATTCTATCCAGATTTGACCTGGTAAAGAAGTGACACACTCTTTTTCAAAGCATCGGCTTTTTACTTCCCCACCAGCAGTATATGAGGTCGTCTAGTTCTTCCATATTTTGATCATAGTTGACATGAATGTGAAGGGATAGCTTAAAGTATGTTTGATCACTTTCAGCATGTCTTTTCTCTGAGTGGTTTTGCTTATTGTGTGCCAGTTTTTGAGTCACACTTGATGGTATTCAATGGTGGTTGGAAGTGACTTCCCATGGTGATTGGGGGCCGTGTGGTTAGAACTGGCTTCTGTGTTCAAAGCATGCACTGTAGCGTTTAGAGCCATCTCCTTTACTCTCACTTTCCTTTTTTTTTTATTAGATTTGGGGCCACAACCAGCAGTGCTTAGGGCTTCCCCCTGGCTCTGCACTCAGGGATCACTCCTGGGAGTACTCTGGGGGATCATGTGGGATAATGAGATTGAACACAGGTCAACTGTGTGCAAAGCAAGTGCTCTACCCACTCTGCGATTGCTCTGACCCATCACTTACAGTTTTTAAAGTCAGTCATGAGATGAGATCGATTATGTTAAATCTGAGCCACTGTAGGAAACTCAGGCTGTGGAGACTGCTGCGAATTCTTTTATTTCCTTGTTTCTATTTTCCCTCCCCTGTTCTGAATCTCAGAGCCAGCTTGGCTCTCTATTCACTCTCCTCACTTGGCTTAACTATTCCTATGTCACATTTTGAACAATAAGGAATATGGTAATTACATCTGAAATAGGCCAGTTCTGTTTCATAGATTCCCCCCCCCCCCCAAGAGTCTTTCATTGCATTGCCAAGGAAGCTTATTTAATTCCCAGCCCGTACCTGAGACCGATTCAAATGATAGGATTTACTCTCACGCTCCTACTTCAGCAGTGCAGGAAAAGAGAAGACTCCCCCAGGAAGATAGACTGAGCTCTCTTCTGCCTCTAGGAAGTGTGAGATATGCCAGTATTGGGGCTGAAGAGATAGCGCGGAGGTAGTACGTTTGCCTTGCATGCAGAAAGACAGTGGTTCGAATCCCAGCATCCCATATGGTCCCCCGAGCCTGCCAGGAGCGATTTCTGAGTGTAGAGCCAGGAGTAAGCCCTGAGCGCTGCCAGGTGTGACCCAAAAAGCCAAAAAAAAAAAAAAAAGAGAGAGAGAGAGACAGAGAGAGATGTCAGTATCTTCACCTGCAAGAAACATTGGTGCTAGGATTCTCCACAGTTAATCTATCATCTCAGGGTCAGATCAGTAGGTTGAAGTAGATGTAAATGTAAGCAATGATAGAAAACAAGGCACCTCAGCTAATTTATGGAATTTATGCTATGCTGGCTACTTTGTAATTGTGGTACAGCATCTCTGGAAAAAAAGTTTGCCTATTTATTCAGATGAAGAAATATAAAATTAAATTCACAGCAGTTAGATGTTATATTCAGAGTGATATTTGGCAGAGGTCATTTTTAAATCTAAAGCCTGTTTTTATGTTTGTTTATTTCAATCCTGACTGGCAAGATAAAGAATGTGAGTTTAAAAAATCAATATAGAGAGACCCAGTTTGAACTAGACTCAGTATGACAGTTTTAATGTTGCCATAGACCTCAAAATTGGCCATCACCAGATTTGTGTTCATAATTGTAACTATTTGGTTTGTTATTTCATAAATAGTTATTTCTAAACAAAATTCAAAATTTAAATGGTCCTTTTGAAAAAGAGGAATAGGCAGAATGTCAGAACATGATCCCTTTGGAGTCTCTGGAGAAGGTTTGCTTGGATTTGAATTGATTCCCTGTAGCTTTCTGTGAAACCCAAACAGCCTCAGAATCCAAGCCCAGGATTTCATAGTCCTGTCCCTACTGAGGACACAGTCCCTGGGAGCTCTTGAGTGCCACATTCAAATAAAGATGATGAAAGTTTGTCTTCCCATCTCCATAATTGCTGCTGTAGTCTGCCACGGCACTTATTTCTTCCCTCGCTCTCCTGGAAAGAGTTTGCAGAGCAGAGTTATGTTAACGATTTGGAAAAATGGTGTAGAGGGCATGTGAGGTACACTGTAACACTAGAAAAACATAATCAAAATCAGGACAACTCTTCCCAAAACATCCAGATATCTCTGCCTAAAAATATCCATCTGTCCCCAGCCACTGGTAGTTCTTCTTTCCCATATCTCGCAGTGCCTTGAGTTGAAGCTTATATCTCGGGGTGGGATGGGGGGTAGACTAAAGTAATGAAATGTGTGCCCAGACTATGGCCATGCTCTGATGTTAGTAAATGTTCATTTATTAGTAAGCAGCAAAGTTAAAGGAATCTGTAAGGTCACACTTCTGGGACCATTTTTTTTTTTAATCAGATAGGAGCAATCAGGGTATTTCAGGCCCCGACCCCCAGGAGGCGTTAATCACGCGTTAAGCGGGCTCCACTCATCATTTTCTCGCTGCCCTCCCTCAAGGGGGAGGAACAGGTAAGGATTATCCTACCTGACGATGGGACCATTGTCCCAACCAGTGTGGTTGACTCCACTGATCCCTTGCTACCTTTTGGTGGAAAGGCAGAATTTTAATGATTCATTTTCAGAGTGGTTGGCAGGTATCTCAGAGATACCTGTCTTTCAAGCTACTTGTACTCGCTTCTAGCCAAGGAATGTTATTGACTGCTCTCTGCTTTCCAGGCCTCTTTGACAGCCCACCAGGGTCAGATGATGCAAAGCTCATTGATATCTTTTATCCTGGAGATCAACAGTCCGTCACATTTGGAACCAAATCAAGAGTGGGAATGGGAGGCATGGAAGCCAAGGTAAGAATCTGTACATTCACTGACCAGAAAAGTTAGAAAAGCAAAGCAGTATTTCAGCAATTTTACTTTGGCAAATGTTTGGTGAGGGGTCCTAATAATTCAGATGCTAGGCATAAGCACACTTATCCACACTTATTATGCATGTATATATGAGTTCAATGCTTATTACTTATATATTTAATAATATATGTAGATTCTTTATTCATATTATATAAAAAACTATTCATATTATATGCCTTTGTGAGTATGTTTTTGTATTCTGCACTGATTCAAACATTCCCATAAGTTCGAAAGTTAAGTATCACATTGCAGGGCCAGAGCAATAGCACAGCGGTAGGGCATTTGCCTTACACATGGCTGACCCAGGACAGACCTAAATTCGATCCCCAGTATCCCATATGGTCCCCCAAACAAGGAGCGATTTCTGAGCGCAGAGCCAGGAGTAACCCCTGAGCATCACTGGGTGTGCATCCCCCCAAAATACCGTATCACATTGTATTTTAGACATATTTATAATTTTAAAGGGTACATGACTGGCCCCTGCAAGGTCTGAATCTTACCTTTGTATCTAACTGCCCATCAGGTGAAAGCAGCCCTCTGGGCTCTGCAAGGTGGCACTTCTGTAGTTATTGCAAATGGGACTCATCCAAAGGTATCTGGACATGTCATCACAGACATTGTAGAGGGAAAGAAAGTCGGAACTTTCTTCTCTGAAGTAAAGCCTGCAGGTAAGTACAAATCCTTTAGCCTAAGGATAATAGTTGGTGACATCAAGCCTAGGAGGGACTGAACTCAGCTGTCTCTCTCTCTCTCTCTCTCTGGAAAGAGTAAGCATCTCGGGGCAAAAGCAATAGCACAGACTTGGGTTCCATAATTGGCATCCCACATGGTCTACCAGGAATGATTTCTGAGTGAAGAGTCAGGAGTGGGACCGGTGAGGTGGCGCTAGAGGTAAGGTATCTGCCTTGCAAGCGCCAGCCACGAAGGACCGCGGTTTGATCCCCCGGTGTCCCATATGGTCCCCCCCAAGCCAGGGGCAATTTCTGAGCCTTAGCCAGGAGTAACCCCTGAGCATCAAACGGGTGTGGCCCAAAAAACAAAGAGTCAAGAGTAATCCCTGAGCACTGTTGGGTGTGGACCAAAACAAAACAAACAAAAAAGAATAAGCATCTTAGTGTCATCTATTATGAGTTATGGCATTGTTTGTAACAGTGCTTGGCAAAATTGAAGTTTGCTCTGCTTTTGTAAAATTTTATATAACATGCCTAACTTGATCTCTTGTTCTTTTCAAAATCACCAAATTAAGGATTATATTCACTAATATTGCTACTGTGAACATAGAAATGCAGTATCTTTTCTGTCTTATATTTTTGGGCATTTGGAGTATATTCCTAGAAGTGGATAGCTGGGTCATATGGACACTCAGTTTCTTTCTTTTTTTTTTTTTTTTTTTTTTTTCCTTTTGACTGTCCAGTATTGTAATCCTAAAAGACTGGTTCAGTCTACAGTCCCACTAGCAGTGAATAAGGGTCTCTTTTTCCCTGTATATACCAACACTAATGTGGTGTTTCTTTTTGATGAGTACCAGTCTTTCTGGTGTGAGGTGATATTTCCTTGTTGTTTTGATGAACATTTTCCAGGTTATTAGTATCTGTGCTCATGACAGGTTCTAATCAGCACAGGAGATGCAGAAAGGCATGAAGGACTTGTCACATATTGTCAAGTGAATGCTGTGGTATCGGTGTGCTTGTTTTACAAAGAAATCCTTCTGACCAACAGGCATATGGCAATACCAGATAAACTCAGGCATAAGCATAAGAGCTTACCATTTAGTTGAGCAGACCACGTATTCTATGTCTTTTATTTGTTGTTTAGTTCTTTCCCATTCTACTTGGGCTTATATTTTCAAATATGTATAAAAGATTTCTGTATATAGGTGAAGCAACTCTAACTCTTATGCACTGGAGAGCATTTGCTGATATTCTAAGCTTCATTGCATCTCTGGTGAAAAGGAAGTAAGTGTACTGTGTTCTAACCATTGTGAACGTGCTCATAGGCCCCACTGTTGAGCAGCAGGGGGAGATGGCTCGATCAGGAGGAAGGACATTGGCCACGCTGGATCCTGAGCAGGTAATGTTCTTGTTGGGAGTTGTTTTAGATTTCTTGATTTAAGTATCAGATGTTTAGAAAAATTCTAATCAGGACAGAGAGAGCTCAGTGGACTGAGTACTTGCTTTGCATGCCAGAGCCCCAGGTCGATCCCTGAAACCACATGATCCCTTAAAGTACAGTGCTGGAGTGATTCCCTAAAGTGATTTCCTAAAGCACAGTGCTGTTGTAGCTCCTGAGCACCATCAAAAGTAACAAAAACACAAAAAATTCTAAGTAGAAAAATATCTTCATTTTTTGGGGGGAGGGGGGGAATGGGTCACACTCAGCAGCGCTCAGGGGTTACTCCTGGCTGTATGCTCAGAAATCGCTACTGGCAGGCTTGGGAACCATATGGGATGCTGGGATTTGAACCACCGTCCTTCTGCGTCGAAAATACCTTCTTTTTAACATTTAATTTAAAGAGCATGCATCACATAGTTGATCATAGTTTCATAATTTATCTTAATACATTTGTTTCCAGATAAGTGAGAGGAAAAAAGATTTTTTGTTTGTTTGTTTTTTGGGTCATACCCAGTGGCGCTCAGGGGTTACCCCTGGCTCTGCACTAAGAAGTCGCTCTTGGCAGGCTCGGGGGACCATATGGGATGCCGGGATTTGAGCTACCTTCTTTCCTGGATTGGCTGCATGCAAGGCAAACACCTTACTGCTGTGCTATCTCTCTGGCTCCAAGAAAAAAAAATTTTTTAAAAAGTAAAAAAGGAAGAGAAAAGAAAAGAAAAAAGAAGTATAGCAGCAAGCAAATTTCTGAAAATTATTGTATTTCCATGAGGTCATTAAGTCACTGTCAGAATGTTTAGTAACTTCTTCCTAGCTTATCATTCTGTTATTTCATTTGTTTCTGAACATTAAGAGACTTCAGTTATACATTAACATCTAAATTGGTGTGTTCCCATGGAGATGACAGTATTTATTTTCTTTATTTAGACACTCAATTACAAGAGTGTTAATGAACAGTTGGGTTTGTATTTTTTTTTAATGCATAATTTTTTTTTTATTTAAACACCTTGATTACATACATGATTGTGTTTGGGTTTCAGTCATAAAAGGAACACCACCCATCACCAGTGCAACATTCCCATCACCCAAGTCCCAAATCTCCCTCCTCCCCACCCAACCCCCGCCTGTACCCTAAACAGGCTCTACATTTCCCTCATACATTCTCAATATTAGGACAGTTCAAAATGTAGTTATTTCTCTAACTAAACTCATCACTCTTTGTGGTGAGCTTCCTGAGGTGAGCTGGAACTTCCAGCTCTTTTCTCTTTTGTGTCTGAAAATTATTATTACAAGGGTGTCTTTCATTTTTCTTAAAACCCATAGATGAGTGAGACCATTCTGCGTTTTTCTCTCTCTCTCTGACTTATTTCACTCAGCATAATAGATACCATGTACATCCATGTATAGGAAAATTTCATGACTTCATCCTGACAGCTGCATAATATTCCATTGTGTATATGTACCACAGTTTCTTTAGCCATTCGTCTGTTGAAGGGCATCTTGGTTGTTTCCAGAGTCTTGCTATGGTAAATAGAGCTGCAATGAATATAGGTGTAAGGAAGGGGTTTTTGTATTGTATTTTTGTGTTCCTAGGGTATATTCCTAGGAGTGGTATAGCTGGATCGTATGGGAGCTCGATTTCCAGTTTTTGGAGGAATCTCCATATCGCTTTCCATAAAGGTTGAACTAGACAGCATTCCCACCAGCAGTGGATAAGAGTTCCTTTCTCTCCACATCCCCGCCAACACTGTTTATTCTCATTCTTTGTGATGTGTGCCATTCTCTGGGGTGTGAGGTGGTATCTCATCGTTGTTTTGATTTGCATCTCCCTGATGATTAGTGATGTGGAACATTTTTTCATGTGTCTTTTGGCCATGCGTATTTCTTCTTTGTCAAAGTGTCTGTTCATTTCTTCTCCCCATTTTTTGGTGGGGTTAGATGTTTTTTTCTTGTAAAGTTCTGTCAGTGCCTTGTATATTTTGGAGATTAGCTCCTTATCTGATGGGTATTGGGTGAATAGTTTCTCCCACTCAGTGGGTGGCTCTTGTATCCTGGGCACTATTTCCTTTGAGGTGCAGAAGCTTCTCAGCTTAATATATTCCCATCTGTTAATCTCTGCTTTCACTTGCTTGGAGAGTGCAGTTTCCTCCTTGAAGATGCCTGTAATGTCCTGGAGTGTTTTGCCTATGTGCTGTTCTATATATCTTATGGTTTTGGGGCTGATATCGAGGTCTTTAATCCATTTGGATTTTACCTTTGTACATGATGTTAGCTGGGGGTCTAAGTTTAATTTTTTGCAAGTGGCTATCCAATTGTGCCAACACCACTTGTTGAAGAGGCTTTCCCTGCTCCATTTAGGATTTCCTGCTCCTTTATCAAAAATTAGATGGTTGTATCTCTGGGGAACATTTTCTGAGTATTCAAGCCTATTCCACTGATCTGAGGACCTATCCTTATTCCAATACCATGCTGTTTTGATAACTGTTGCTTTGTAGTACAGTTTAAAGTTGGGAAAAGTAATTCCTCCCATATTCTTTTTCCCAATGATTGCTTTAGCTATTCGAGGGTGTTTATTGTTCCAAATGAATTTCAAAAGTGTCTGATCCACTTCTTTGAAGAATGTCATGGGTATCTTTAGAGGGATGGCATTAAATCTGTATAATGCCTTGGGGAGTATTGACATTTTGATGATGTTAATCCTGCCAATCCATGAGCAGGGTATGTGTTTCCATTTCCGTGTGTCCTCTCTTATTTCTTGGAGCAGAGTTTTATAGTTTTCTTTGTATAGGTCCTTCACATATTTAGTCAAGTTGATTCCAAGATATTTGAGTTTGTGTGGTACTATTGTGAATGGGGTTGTTTTCTTAATGTCCATTTCATCCTTATTACTATTGGTATATAGAAAGGCCATTGATTTTTGTGTGTTAATTTTGTAGCCTGCCACCTTGCTATATGAGTCTATTGTTTCTAGAAGCTTTTTGATAGAGTCTTTAGGGTTTTCTAAGTAGAGTATCATGTCATCTGCAAACAGTGAGAGCTTGACTTCTTCCTTTCCTATCTGGATTCCCTTGATATCCTTTTCTTGCCTAATCACTATAGCAAGTACTTCCAGTGCTATGTTGAATAGGAGTGGTGAGAGAGGACAGCCTTGTCTTGTGCCAGAATTTAGAGGGAAGGCTTTCAGTTTTTCTCCATTGAGGATAATATTTGCCACTGGCTTGTGGTAGATGGCCTTCACTATATTGAGAAAGGTTCCCTCCATTCCCATCTTGCTGAGAGTTTTGATCAAGAATGGGTGTTGGACCTTATCAAATGCTTTCTCTGCATCTATTGATATGATCATGTGGTTTTTATTTTTCTTGTTATTGATGTTGTGTATTATGTTGATAGATTTACGGATGTTAAACCAGCCTTGCATTCCTGGGATGAAACCTACTTGATCGTAGTGGATGATCTTCTTAACGAGGCATTGAATCCTATTTGCCAGGATTTTGTTGAGGATCTTTGCATCTGCATTCATCAGTGATATTGGTCTGTAATTTTCTTTTTTGGTAGCGTCTCTGTCTGGTTTAGGTATCAAGGTGATGTTGGCTTCATAAAAGCTATTTGGAAGTGTTTCTGTTTGTTCAATTTCATGAAAGAGTCTTGCCAAGAGTGGCAGTAGTTCCTCTTGGAAAGTTTGATAGAATTCATTAGTGAATCCATCTGGACCTGGGCTTTTGTTTTTCGGCAGACATTTGATTACTGTTTTAATTTCATCAATGGTGATGGGGGTGTTTAGATATGCTACATCCTCTTCCTTCAACCGTGGAAGATTATAAGAGTCCAAGAATTTATCCATTTCTTCCAGGTTCTCATTTTTAGTGGCGTAGAGTTTTTCAAAGTAGTTTCTGATTACCCTTTGAATCTCTGTCATATCAGTAGTGATCTCTCCTTTTTCATTCCTGATACGAGTTATCAAGTTTCTCTCTCTCTCTTTCTTTGTTAGGTTTGCCAGTGGTCTATCAATCTTGTTTATTTTTTCAAAGAACCAACTTCTGCTTTCGTTGATCTTTCGGATTGTTTTTTGAGTTTCCACTTCGTTGATTTCTGCTCTCAGCTTTGTTATTTCCTTCTGTCTTCCTATTCTTGGGTCCTTTTGTTGAGCATTTTCTAGTTCTATTAGCTGTGTCATTAAGCTACTCAGGTAAGCTCCTTCTTCCTTCCTGATGTGTGCTTGCAAAGCTATAAATTTTCCTCTCAGTACTGCTTTTGCTGTGTCCCATAAGTTCTGAGAGTTTGTGTCTTTATTGTCATTTGTTTCCAGGAACCTTTTGATTTCCTCCTTGATTTCATCTCGGACCCACTGGTTATTGAGCATGAGGCTGTTTAACTTCCAGGTGTTAAAGTGTTTCTTCTGAGTCCCTTTGGAGTTCACAAATAATTTCAGAGCCTTGTGGTCAGCGAAGGTAGCCTGCAAAATTTCTATCCTCTTGATCTTATGGAGGTATGTTTTATGTGCCAGCATGTAGTCTATCCTGGAGAATGTCCCATGTACATTGGAGAAGAATGTATCCAGGTTTCTGGGGATGGAGTGTCCTATATATATCCACTAGGCCTCTTTCTTCCATTTCTCTCCTCAGGTCTAGTATATTCTTGTTGGGTTTCAGTCTGGTTGACCTGTCCAGTGTTGACAAAGCCGTGTTAAGGTCCCCCACAATTATTGTGTTGTTGTTGATATTATTTTTCAGATTTGTCAACAGTTGTACTAAATATTTTGCTGGCCCCTCATTCGGTGCATATATGTTTAGGAGAGTGAATTCTTCCTGCTCTACGTACCCCTTGATTAATATAAAATGTCCGTCTTTGTCCCTTACAACCTTCCTGAGTATAAAGTTTGCATTATCTGATATTAGTATGGCCACTCCAGCTTTTTTATGGGTGTTGTTTGCTTGGATAACTTTTCTCCAGCCTTTTATTTTGAGTCTATGTTTGTTCTGACTATTCAGGTGCGTTTCTTGTAGGCAGCAGAAGGTTGGATTGAGTTTTTTGATCCATTTAGCCACTCTGTGTGAGTGAGTTTTGCTGGGTATAGTATTCTGGGTGAAGCATTCATTTCATTCAGTCTTGTCACAATATCCCACCACTGCTTTCTGGCATTGAGCGTTTCTGGTGACAGGTCTGCTGTAAATCTCAGGGAAGCTTGCTTGAACATGATTTCCCCTTTTGATCTTGCTGTTTTCAGAATTCTGTCTCTATCTGTGGGATTTGTCATTGTGACTAGGATGTGTCTTGGGGTGGTTTTTCTGGGGTCTCTTTTGGTTGGTACTCTTCGGGCATGCAGGATTTGATCACATATATTCTTTAGCTCTGGAAGTTTCTCTTTAATGATGTTCTTGACCATTGATTCTTCCTGGAAATTTTCTTCCTGGGTCTCTGGGACTCCAATGATTCTTAAGTTGTTTCTGTTGATCTTATCATAGACTTCTATTTTCGTCTGTTCCCATTCTTTGACTAATTTTTCCATTGTCTGCTCATTTGCTTTAAGTTTTTTGTCCAATCTCTCCTGCTGTATGGAATTGTTATGTATCTCATCTTCCACAGCACCAAGTCTATTCTCAGCTTCTGATACCCTGTCCCAGAGCTTATCCATTTTGTCATTCACTTCGTTTACTGACTTTTTCAGTCCTGTTAGTTGACATGTTATTTCAGTTTGGAGTTTTGTCATTTCTGCCTTCATATTTTCTTGGTTCTTATTAGTGTTCTGTTCAACTCAATCCATGGTTTCTTGGAGTCTGTTGAGCACCTTCCATATTGCTAGTCTAAAGTCCTTATCTGAGAGGTTGATTAGTTGTTCAGTCATTATCTGGTCCTCAGAATTGTCATCTTCATTCTCTATGTCTGATGCTGGCCTGCGTTGTTTCCCCATTGTCACACTTGTATTGTGGGTTTTTCTACGTGTTGTGGTGGTATTCATTGTCTATATGATGTAGGCAGCACACTCCTCTGGCTCCTCCCTTTCTGGATGGGCTGACTTGCCTCTAAGGGAGGGGAGTCCTCCGTGGATGAAGCCTCACACTGGGTCAAATCTTAGGCCCGAGCATGCAACAGAGAAGACAGTCCAGAGAGAAATGTTTGCTTCTGTGATATAGCGCCGTTCTTAGTGTGATTTTTCCTTCTTGTTGCAATGGAGTTCTTTCCTTAGAAAGAGTGCACGGCCGCGTAGCGAAGCGGAGTTTCACGCAAGAGGACAGTAGACAGACATAGACAGGTCACACTCACAGTCTTTCACAGCTGAGCCCCACTGGGCCGGTGTACTTTCGCGGATTTTCCCCGCCTGGTGTCACACACAGGGAGCCAGCTTTTGCAAAGGTTAGCCGGTTTTTATGCTCTGAAGTCCCTCCCTGAAAATGGCGTCTGGGCGAGCGAGGTTTCTGGAGGCTCTTTTTGCCCCACTCGCAAGAGTTTCACGCAAGAGGACAGTAGACAGACATAGACAGGTCACACTCACAGTCTTTCACAGCTGAGCCCCACTGGGCCGGTGTACTTTCGCGGATTTTCCCCGCCTGGTGTCACACCGGGTTTGTATTTTTTACGAATACAAAGTTGTTCATGATTGAATTCAGTCATACAATGAACAATACCTTTCACCAGTGTACAGTGAGGACATTGGTGGTGGAAATTTTGCAGTGGGGGTGATATTATAAACAAAATGAAGTCACAATCTCATGATCCAGAAATTCAAAGCACTATTGCTGATACTGTGGGTTTTGCAGGGCATGTTTTTGGCTGCCAGGTCTTCTAAAAGTATGAAAAAATGAGATAGGGTCCCTCATTCACTCCAAAAAAAGTCCGAGTGATAATAGCTCAAATACTAACATACCTGGAGTATGGTCAGATGGATGTCTCTTCAGAGAGCTGTAAAAGACTGGTCAGGCAGGGCTTTACACAAAGCAGTAGTTAAATGGATGATGGGTACACCAGATGTGGCTTCAGCAGGGTGGGAGCTTGGCCCACTCTCTTCTCCCAAGATTGCCAGCTTTTGAGCTGCATGGCCAGTGTACCCATTTTCTTTGGCTGGTGTATATCTCTTGAACAGAATTAGTTTATCGAACCGACTGTGTGCTGACATGGTGACTGTGTTTTAGGACTGAAAAATACCTTCTTAAATTTTTGTCTTTCTCTCACTTCACTTCCTCTAAAAATCCAAAGGATAGGAATGTTTAATTAAAAAAAAAATGTTAGGCCAGAGTGATAATACAGTGATAGAGCACTTGTCTTGCATACAACCAACTTGGGTTGCATCCTATATAGTCCCCTGTTCCCCACTAGAAGTGATTCCTGAGTACAGAGTCAGAAGTTATCCCAGAACACTGCCGGGTGTAGCTCCAAAAAAAAAAAAAAATTAAAAATCCAGATGTCTACCTCACCTTTGTAAAACTTTGCTTAGAGTCTTAAATGAGTGTTTTTTTATGTATGTAATTTTTAATAGTTGAAACATACCTTTAAGGATACTTTATTGTATTAATAACACAGAAGTTATTCAACATAATACTGATACAACTACAAAGTTTTAAATTTTCTTTACTTCTAAAGCATATTTTCCTGAAATTATCTTAAATAGTTACAGTTTCAGCATAAAAAGATATTCTATTTCTGCAAAGTACAGTTGAAAAGCAATGCCCTTTACCCTGCTCGTGGATTGGCAGGATTAACATCATCAAAATGGCAATACTCCCCAAGGCATTATACAGATTTAATGCTATCCCTCTAAAGATACCCATGACATTCTTCAAAGAAGTAGATCAGACACTTTTGAAATTTATTTGGAACAATAAACACCCTCGAATTGCCAAAGCAATCATTGGGAAAAAGAATATGGGAGGAATTACTTTCCCCAACTTTAAACTGTACTACAAAGCAATAGTTATCAAAACAGCATGGTATTGGAATAAGGACAGGCCCTCAGATCAGTGGAATAGGCTTGAATACTCAGAAAATTTTCCCCAGACATACAATCAACTAATTTTTTATAAAGGAGCAGGAAACCCTAAATGGAGCAGGGAAAGCCTCTTCAACAAGTGGTGTTGGCACAATTGGATAGCTGCTTGCAAAAAATTGAACTTAGACCCCCAGCTATCATCATGTACGAAGGTAAAATCCAAATGGATTAAAGACCTCGATATCAGCCCCAAAACCATAAGATATATAGAACAGCACATAGGCAAGACACTCCAGGACATTACAGGCATCTTCAAGGAGGAAACTGCACTCCCCAAGCAAGTGAAAGCTGAGATTAACAGATGGGAATATATTAAGCTGAGAAGCTTCTGCACCTCAAAGGAAATAGTGCCCAGGATACAAGAGCCACCCACTGAGTGGGAGAAACTATTCACCCAATACCCATCAGATAAGGGGCTAATCTCCAAAATATACAAGGCACTGACAGAACTTTACAAGAAAAAAACATCTAATCCCATCAAAAAATGGGGAGAAGAAATGAACAGACACTTTGACAAAAAAGAAATACAAATGGCCAAAAGACACATGAAAAAGTGCTCCACATCACTAATCATCAGGGAGATGCAAATCAAAACAACGATGAGATACCACCTCACACCACAGAGAATGGCACACATCACAAAGAATGAGAATAAACAGTGTTGGCGGGGATGTGGGGAGAAAGGAACTCTTATCCACTGCTGGTGGGAATGCCGTCTAGTTCAACCTTTATGGAAAGCGATATGGAGATTCCTCCAAAAACTTGAAATCGAGCTCCCATATGATCCAGCTATACCACTCCTAGGAATATACCCTAAGAACACAAAAATACAGTACAAAAACCCCTTCCTTACACCCATATTCATTGCAGCACTATTTACCATAGCAAGACTCTGGAAACAACCAAGATGCCCTTCAACAGATGAATGGCTAAAGAAACTGTGGTACATATACACAATGGAATATTATGCAGCTGTCAGGAGAGATGAAGTCATGAAATTTTCTTATACATGGATGTACACGGAATCTATTATGCTGAGTGAAATAAGCCAGAGAGAGAGAGAAAAACACAGAATGGTCTCACTCATCTATGAGTTTTAAGAAAAATGAAAGACATTCTTGCAATAATAATTTTTAGACACAAAAGAGAAAAGAGCTGGAAGTTCCAGCTCACCACAGGAAGCTCACCACAAAGAGTGATGAGTTTAACTAGAGAAATAACTACATTCTGAACTTTCCTAATAATGAGAATGTATGAGGGAAATGGAGAGCCTGTTTAGAGTACAGGCAGGGGTTAGGTGGGGAGGAGGGAGACTTGGGACATTGGTGGTGGGAATGTTGCACTGTTGATGGGTGGCGTTCTTTACATGACTGAAACCCAAACACAATCATGTATGTAATCAAGGTGTTTAAATAAAAAAAAAATAAAGTGGAAAAAAAAAAAAGAAAAGCAATGCCCTTAATTCCCCTTGATAAAAATTATTATGAAGAGGCCAGAGAGATAGCATGGAGGTAAGATATTTGCCTTTCATGCCGAAGGTCATTGGTTCGAATTCCGGCATCCTATATGGTCCCCCAAGCCTGCCAGGAGCGATTTCTGAGCATAGAGCCAGGAGTAACCCCTGAGGGCTGCCGGATGTAACCAAAAAAAAAAAAAAAAAAAAAAAAAAAACTTATTATGAAGTTGTGCATAAATAAGACAGAATAGTATGTCATAAGCATAAACTGAATTAAATTGGTTCACGATTTGTGACAAGAATTTAGAAAAATGCCTACCACAAAGTAGCTGTTATATATTTGACGTTTTTGTTCTGTAATTGTGAGAATAGCTCTATTTTCTTTAGTTGGACTTAAGACTGTAGAAAAGAGTGATTGAAGGGGCTGGAGCAATAAAATAAGTCAGTGGTAGAGCACTTGCCTTGCACACGGCCAACCCAGGACAGACCCATGCTTGATCTTTGGCATCCCATATGGTCCCCCCAAGTCTGTCAAGAATTTCTGACTGCAGAGCTATGAGTAACCTTTGAGTGCTGCCAGGTGTGGCCCAAATACCCCCCCTGAAATAAAATAAATAACATTGGAATATACAAAAAAGAGTTAAAATAATGCTGTGAAGCTGCCAAAAGAACTTAAGTTGGGGATCTCCCTCTCCCTCCCATTTCTCTCTCCCTCTGAGAGATTCTATAGCATTTGATTTCCTCCTCTGTAAGATGACAGTTCCACTGTGAGAGGTCTCTAATCTGCCATAGCATTCCTGTCACTAGCAGTGTGTAAGCAAGACTCTTTTATGCGTAAGCAAGAATTCAGAGGTTCTTCGTGTCTGTTTCCTTGATTTGAAACTACACACGTTTAGAAATGGAGGTGGCCACTCTCTGAGGTCTCATTCCTTCTCTTATTTTACCTGTGGATGATTTTGTTTGTTTTCAAAGCAAGTCACACTATTAGGTTTGTGCTAGTCAAACATTGCAACTCCCTATTGATTCCTTGATTCCCAGTTAGTTGAGTTGCTCATCTCTCCTTGATTTATACCCCCAGCCCCACTCCATTTGTCTCCATGTGAGACCCAAGGTAACTTTTCATCGACTTTGATGTTTTGGTCAGAAACATGAAAACTATGAGACCAGGGAGAGACTAATTATGCCACATAGAGTATCATGGGCATAGAGTGTAGGGAAATTACTATTCTGTGTCACCTAACTTACCTGTCAATTAGAAGCCTAAGTGCCTGCTCTGACTCTGTTGTCACAGCCCTCTCTTGCCCAGAATCATTTAGTCACCCAGGCTGTTAATGCCAGGAGACCTGATGGAAGCTGGAGCTAGGTTTCCAAGGGTTGTGAGGCTTATGGGTAGTTCTTTGGTCTAAAAAGGAAAAGATGGGGCCCGGAGAGATAGCACAGCAGCATTTGCAAGCAGCCAATCCAGGACCAAAGGTGGTTGGTTCGAATCCCAGTGTCCCATATGGTCCCCTGTGCCTGCCAGGAGCTATTTCTGAGCAGACAGCCAGGAGTAACCCCTGCGCATCGCCAGGTGTGACCCAAAAACCAAAAATAATAATAATAATAATAATAATAATAAAAAGGAAAAGATGGTCAGAGAGATAGTACATGGAGGAAGGCCTTGTATACTGTGGACCAGGGTTTGATTTAGTACCCTGAAGGGTCCCTGGAGCCCCAATAAGAGTGATCCCTAGGGGCCGGAGAGATAGCATGGAGGTAAGGGTGTTTGCCTTGCATGCAGAAGGACTGTGGTTTGAATCCCGGCATCCCATATGGTTCCCGAGCCTGCCAGGAGCAAAGAGCCAAGAGAATCCCCTGAGCACTGCCGGGTGTAAACCAAACACCCAAAAAACAAAAAAAAAAAAAAACAAATCCTGGCATGGCCCAAATACCAAAATAAAAGTGATAGTCCAGCAGCTAATGCACTTACCTTGCATGCAGCCAACTCCAACTCAATCCCTGGTAGCTCAAAGAAGGAAAGAGAAGAAATAGTAAAGGACAGCAGGATAGTAGATGGGAGGAGAAGGGACAGAAGAAGGAGGGGAGAGGATGGGGAGAAGAGAAGAAATAAGAGCTCAGTGATCCCTGAGCACCACTGGGTTGATTCAAACCACCTCCTCTACCTCCAAAGAAGAAAATTTTGAATAATTAGAAGTAGAGACAGGAGAACAAATGGGAGAGAACTTTTCTCATTTCATGCCTTTAGAAGTTTCACAATGATTTTCTTTTTCTTTCTTTTTTTTTTTTTTTTTTTTTTTTTGGTTTTTGGGTCACACCTGGCAGTGCTCAGGGGTTACTCCTGGCTCTATGCTCAGAAACCGCTTCTGGCAGGCTCGGGGGACCATATGGGATGCCAGGATTCCAACTATCGTCCTTCTGCATGAAAGGCAAACGCCTTACCTCCATGCTATCTCTCTGGCCCCACAATGATTTTCTAATTTCCTAATCTTGGTGAATAATGACTGGGGTATTTTAAAGCATCTAGGACTGGGTTTCCCCCTCTTGACTGAATTATTAAATGTCCAAAAGTAAAAGCAGAAACATTTCTAGGAAATAAATGTGGCTGGTGATAGGAATATGTGGGGCTATGTGCATCATGCAAATTCAGAATGTGCCTCTATCTTGTGACAAATTGGGACACTCACCACTTCTCTTTCCCACTGTTCAACCAAGGTTTAAGAATTATAATAATCAAGAGTGGTCAGGAGGAATAAATGTAAAAAATGGGGATGTAAGAAACAGATTTTGGGTCCGGAGCAATAGCATAGTGGGTAGGGCATTTGCCTTGCATGTGGCTGACCTGGGTTTGATCTTTGGCATTTTATACAGTCTCCTGAGCCTGCCAGTAGTAATTTCTGAGCACAGAGCCAGGAATAACCCTTGAACGCCACCAGTTGTGCCCTCCCCACAAGAAATAGAGATTGCCAGGAAAGAGGGGAGGAGGGAAGTGAGGGGTGCAGTGGTTGGAAATGGACCGATTGAAATAAGGATATTATAGGGGTAACCTTAGACTGTGGAGTGGGACCTGTCATGAAGTCTTCTTGGATGATCATTTTACTTGTTTAATGATTCACCTTTCTTCCTAGAGAGCAGAAATCATCCATCATCTAGCTGATCTGTTGACGGACCAGCGTGATGAGATCCTGTTAGCCAACAAAAAAGACTTGGAGGAGGCAGAGGGTAAAGGCACTTTAGGATCACTATTACAGAGGGTTGTGTATCAGCTGTTCATTGTTTCTCTTACAGTTTTTAGTCCTGTCTTAATAGTATTGTAGAAGGCTTATGTCCTAGGCTTTATTACCCTATCCTTGAGGGTAGGAGTCAGTATTCATTGGGCTTTTTCAACCTACGTGCTTTTTCAACCCTGCCCTTTCCTAAACATTCCAGAAGTGTCCTTTTCCATACTGCACTAATTGTGAGTCATATCTGCTACGATAATTTTAAGACAGGAAAGAAAAATTGAGAACCCTGCCTACAGCTTTGGACAGTCAGCTCATAAAAGCTAAGATGACTGAGGTCTTTCTCTGTTGCCAGACACTGTGCTCTGGGCTTTAGGGCCAGGATCTCATTTAGTCTTTGCAACACAATGCCTGTGAGGTGCTTGCTCCTGGTTATCTCCCTTTTACAGAGCTAAGAACTGAGACACAGAGTTTCTTATGCCTAAAGCCATGAGAACAGTGATAAGCCAAGACTCTGGTTAACTGGGCATATAAAATAGCTATAGAAAGAATACTGCCTGCAATGAAAAGCAGCTTATCTCCTGGTTACTTAGCCAGTGTGTGGTCTGCTCAGAACTAGCTATACATACTACCCAGAGATGCCCTGGAAGTGCTCGAGATAAACAGGTTGAGTCAGTGATGAACTGGCCTCCCAGTGTGGACAGTCATTAATATTGGGGGCTAGTCCTCACCTCTCTCACTTTCTTCTCTGTCTTTTTACCCCAAAACAGTACTGAAAATTCAAGTCATAAAATTAGAACTAGAAGCTTTGATGATACCTTAGCCAGTTATTTAATTTAAAGTCAATGAGTTGGAACTCATAGTCAAACAGCAGGACTAATTGTTGACAATACTTTGACATCTGAAATTTAGAAGGACAAACAGTGTCCTAAGACTTAAATACTGGTTATACCTGAATTTTTAATTCCCTTTGACTAAGTAAGCCCTTCTCAGGAAATATGTTCTAAGAAAATGTTTCAAAAGGTGCAAAATTCTCTGCATATAGAAATTCTTAGAGCCAGATTATGACCCTGAAAATTAGAAATATCAGTGTGTAATAACATAATTGTGAGACATTAAATCGTATCAACTCAATGACATATTTAGGGAGTAATTATAGTTTTTGTAACAGGGAAAGGATGCACAGGAAACACTAGAATGTAACATTTAACACATGCAATAATGAAAATTTGATTCTCTGAACCATGAATTTGGCTCATAGAAAATAGGCTAAACTACATGGAGAGACTCTGGAGTTTGATCCCTGATACCACATAAGCAAAAGAACAACTTAATTTTTAGCATGTAGAGAAAAGTTAAGAAATTTTGTTGCTGTAATTGGTTAACTAATTTGTCTTAATATAAGTTTGGTTCCTTTCCTCTAAAACACATCTATTATTTTATCTTTGTGCGGTGTGACTAGAAAAAAGATAGGGAGACTTTTCATTATATCTTCCTAACATTAACTATCATAATGTAACATCATAATGTAATAATTCATGATATATATGATAATATGAACCTAATATGATTTATTACTAAATAAAGCATCTATTCTAGTTTAAAAAAGTACCTGTTATAAAAAATTAATGCAGAATTCTAGAGATCATCACTATGTTTGATACCTTCTAGATATAAATTTGTTTACATGTATAAAGTTTTAATGAATAGGATGTTTATAGTGTTATTTTATGGTACACTTTATGTCCTAGAGAGCTTTCTATTATCATTTAATACATATATGTAAACCTATAACCAGTAACATATAACTGAATTGTAGCCCACTCTAAATATATAGGTAGAATTCAGTTCTCCAATAATGTAAGAATGCTGTAACAAATATGCTTTTGCATTCAAGTTTGTTCTTGTAAGTGATAAGTTTCTACAATGGAAATAACTGCCACTGAGAGTATGGGAGTCCGCATATTTAGATGACAACATTTAGTGCCAAAGTGCCCTGACATGTCATACTCCCCAAGTTCCAGATGGTGTGAGTGCAATGTTCAGTAAAACAGTGGTGCTGCTTTCCAAGACAGACTTTCCACTTTATTGTATGTTCTTCACACCTTTCCAGGGAGACTGGCACCACCTCTACTCAAACGCCTGAGTCTCTCTACATCCAAACTCAATAGTCTGGCCATTGGCCTGAGGCAGATTGCAGCCTCCTCACAAGACAGCGTGGGGCGTGTTTTGCGCCGAACCCGAATTGCCAAGGACTTGGAACTAGAACAAGTGACTGTCCCAATTGGAGTCCTGCTGGTGATCTTTGAATCTCGCCCTGACTGTCTGCCCCAGGTAAGTGACTAACATCCCCTGAATTAGAGATCTAGAGGGAGAATGAATGAGCTTTTCAGGACTGGAGGTCAGTTCCCAAAGAGGTTTCGTTTTGTCATTCTTTTGTTTTGGTTTTTTTCTTAGAAAGCCATTTTTCCAAAGGATAATTTCTTGAGACTTTATTCTTTAGTGTCTTAGGGAAGTATATATCAAAGATTCTAAAATAGATATTTTTGAGGCATTTCAGAATTGAAGAGACCTAAGCAGAGAGAGGTTAGTAGTCTTGAGGATGGAGCTCTAGGACCTGGGTCTAGAAGCCTCTCCAATCCGTGACGAGGGGACATGTTCCTCATGTGTGGGCTCACTGAGGTACTCTCTTCCCCAACCATAGAGCCTGAAAGCGCTCATATATTCATTGCTCTTGAACATGAGGAAAGGAGGCTCCTTTGTTATCAGGTACCCAAAGGGCTTCCTTTAGTGACATCTCTCAGAAAATAGAACCTCTGAGCAGTTCGTAATGAAAAAGAAAAGACAGCCCTCCTTGAGGAATTTTCTGTGGCCCAGGGTAATGTTGAGATACCTGGTGAGAAAGGATTTTCCTCGAAATATGAGGTGGTGGGTGATAAAGGGTAGCCCCAAATTACCTTCCAAAAATCTGGGTAGAGTGAATTCAGTTATTTATTTGCACTAGCCTCATAAGTCTCAGAATTCTTTTTTTTTGGTTTTGGTTTTTGGGTCACACCTGGCAGTGCTCAGGGTTCACTCCTGGCTCTATGCTCAGAAATTGCTCCTGGCAGGCACAGGGGACCATATGGGATGCCGGGATTTGAACCACCTTCTTCTGCATGCAAGGCAGACACCCTACCTCCATGCTATCTCTCCGGCCCTCCTTGACACATTTTTACGTTAATTATTATAGTTTGTGCCCATACTTTCAGTAAGTAGCATTGTCTCTAGTAGTTCAGGTATACATAGATATGTCACCTCTATACCATAGATGAGCCCTACTCCTCCAGACATGGAAACACTCATAAGGAAAGATACATGCACAACTGTGTTCATTGCAGCACGTAGTACAACAGCCAAGGTAAGAAAGACCAGGTTGCCTGCCTGCTTATAATGCTGTTCTTTGTCCCTTTTGTGCACTGCCCTCGTTGGTCTACAGGTGGCAGCCTTGGCTATTGCAAGTGGTAATGGCTTGTTACTCAAAGGAGGGAAGGAAGCTGCGCACAGTAACCGGATTCTTCACTTCCTGGTCCAGGAGGCACTCTCGATCCATGGAGTCAAGGAGGCTGTACAGCTGGTAGGCACTGGGAATGAGCAGGGTAGGGTTCAGAAGGCCAGGATTGTTCTGTGGGTGTTTGGAGAATAGATTAGGTCTCATAAGGTAGAGAGGGAGGAGGGAGGGTCTGAAAGAACACCTGCTAACCCTTTATTCCTTGGACCACAAGGCAACAGCAAGATAGACCTAGAGCTGGGATTGTGCTTATTTGACAGTGATTTGGAACAAGCCATAACAAGAGATAAAGTTCATGAAAACTCATCTAAATAAACTTATCACACAGTGTGTGTGAGGGCTCCTTCTGTTGAGACTGTCATTAGGATTACAATTTCAACAATCATCTCTTTCTCAACTATCAAATAGTTTTTGAATTAGAAAGTAGTAGCTAGAACTTACTCTCTCTTACACATACACGCACGCACACGTGCGCGCACACACACACACACACACACACACACACACACACAGTGTACCATATTTTTCGCTCTATAAGAAGAGCATAGTTTTTAGATGCTCTCATCCCCAGCATTCAGGCTTCAGCTCCATGCAGCATTTGTTCTATAAGATGCACTTTGGGGTTGTGCGTTTATGGTACGAAAAATATGGTGATTTTTGTTTGTTTGTTTGTTTTTGTACCACACCTGGTGGTACTCTGGGCTTATTCCAGGTTAAGATCAAGGATCACTCTGGCAGTACTGGGGCAACAATCTAAGATGCTGGGAATTGAACCTTGGTCAGCTATGTGCATAGCAAGTACTACACTATCTCTTTGTCCCAGTGATTACTTTTTTTGCTAGGGGCCAGTTCTAGTGAACTTACCAGTGGTTCCAGCCTAGTGATTTGGTGCTCAGACTCGACCAGGCAGTGCTGAGGGCCATGCCATGCCAGGATCAGTTTGTTGCCTGGTGCATGCCAGCCATACTCTCCTCCCCTTTGAGCTCTCTCCCTTATCGAAGGTAACTACTGATTCTTTTTTTGATTTTGAGGCTGTACCCAGTCATGCTCAGGACTTCTCCTGGCTCTCCTCTGAGAGATTATGAGGTTCTGGGGATTGATTGGCTGCATGCCTAAATGCTGTGCCGTTTGTTCTGCTTTGTACTACTTGTTCTTAGCTCTTTCTTGTCTGCTCACTCCTCAGATCCTTATAAATGGACTCAAAATGGACTCATTCTTATACATGGACTCCTTATAAATGGATTCACTCTTCATTGAATTTTTTATTAGCGAGTCCTTGAGCTTCATCTTCATTTTGGCATCTAACATATGTTTTATTTTATTGGAATTGGGGAATTCCCAAAAATGCTCAGGCCTTGCAGTACTTGTCCCACTGGTGTGAGGCTGATAGTCCTGTGCTCGAGCTCAGCAGGGCTGGGTGAATATTTTTCTATTGTCCTCCAGTAGTGCATGGCCAGGCATGAAACTAATTTTTGACAGGCATATGGGTGGTTTTACCCAAACCCAGTTTGGGTTCTGTGTAGAATAAAATGCTATGGACATTGTTGTTTTGAATATTTTTATTTCTATGGTAAATAATGACCAGTTGGGAGTTAATTAACAATCAGGAAGGAAAACTAAAAGCCCATACCATAATTGTTCAAACATCAACTCTTTAGTTCATCCATCCAACATCTCAGGGAACAAGATGGCAGCATAAGTCTTGGCCACTGAGTTTCCTACAAATGTCCTTCAGACTGACAGAGAACCACAGAGCAGACGCCTCCTTCTGGGATCACCAGCCTGCTTGACTTTTATCTCCTCTAATGTATATAAGCAGTATTTGGTACCTCTTTCAGCATTTAAAAAAATTATTTGTCTTGTACATTTTGGCTGGTTATGTCCTTCTTTTTTTTATTTTTATTTTCTTTTATTTTGGGCTACACCCGGTGATGGTCAGGGGTTACTCCTGGCTATGAGATCAGAAATGGCTCCGGGTTTGGGGACCATATGGGACACTGGGAATCGAACCAAGGTCCGTCCTTGGTCATCCGCGTGCAAGGCAAACAAACACCCTACCACTGCCCCATTGCTCCAGCCCCTACTACTCTTGTCATTTTAGCTAGACTTTGAAGGCAGGAATGCTTGCTGTCCTGCATGCTTTGTAATGTAGAAGATGGCACCTAAAATGCAGTGGTTGGTTGCATTGCCAGGGACTGAACCCAGGGTCTCATGTCTCATGTCTGTCAAACACAATACCATTCCACTGGGCTCTATTTCAGGTCTAATGTGTAGTGATCAGCATTTGTTAGATGACTTTTCATGTCTTTTCAGGAGCTTAATCTTGCTTGTGAATGAGTTTTCATGGTTTCTGTTGTTCTCAGAAGATGTAGTTCACGTCTCTGTCAAAGAGACACTGACATCAGAAGATGTCAGCCACAAACTTTATTCTTCTCCTTCAGGTGAATACCAGAGAAGAAGTGGAAGATCTCTGCCGCCTAGACAAAATGATAGACCTCATCATCCCACGAGGTTCTTCCCAGCTAGTCAGGGACATCCAAAAAGCTGCGAAGGGCATTCCAGTGATGGGACACAGTGAGGGGATCTGCCACATGTATGTGGATTCTGAGGCCAGCGTTGATAAAGTCACCAGACTGGGTGAGCTGGACATGGTTCCCTCTCCTTTGTTGATGAAATCAGTGCAGGCCCCACCTCTGAAGCTCCAGATCGTGTTAATCAAGACAGTTTTTTGTCCTTGTCCTTCCAGTCAGAGACTCTAAGTGTGAATATCCCGCTGCCTGTAATGCTTTAGAGACTCTGTTGATTCACCGAGATCTGCTGAGAACACCATTATTCGATCAGATCATTGATATGCTGAGAGTGGAACAGGTATGTAGATCTCCTGGATGTGTGCCTCACTTCCTTCATTCTGTTTTAAGCCTGAGAAATCGGTGGGATTAGATGAGGAGCAGCTGCCATGCCAAATACTGTATTTTCCGGCGTATAAGACGACTTTTGAAACAAAAAAAAAGTCAACTGAAAATCGGGAGTCGTCTTATACGCTGAGTATATCCCGAAAAATGTTTCAATATGCCGCTAAACGAAAATTGTCTGAATATTGCCACAAAATGAATTTTCCAACTCGATCCTGCACCAATCACTGCAAGGCTGCTCGGACTGCCTCTCTAACTCTGCCAATCCAAGCAGGCTTTTTATGCATGCAAATTAGACAATGTTCTGGACCCGGATTTATACTGTCAAAAGCCTGCTCAGATTGGCCAGAGTCAGAGAGGAAGTCTATTACAGTATAACCTTTGAACCTTTGCTTGTTGTGATTGGCTCACTGTGGTACATACAATTGCAGCACAGGAATGTTCTGTCTGATACAGCGAATATAGGCCTAAACCTATGTTTTAACTGCAAAATTAGGGGGTTGTCTTATACGCCCAGTCATCTTATATGCCGAAAAATATGGTAAGGCTACTTTTGAAGCCAGATTTTTGGTTATCTGCTTTATACTAAGTTTTTTGCTCAGCACACACAGATGGGTAAGATTTGTCTTATACGCCCAGTCATCTTATACGCCGAAAAATATGGTAAGGCTACTTTTGAAGCCAGATTTTTGGTTATCTGCTTTATACTAAGTTTTTTGCTCAGCACACACAGATGGGTAAGATTTGCCCTGTCTATTGGAAGTCTAGTGGAGGAAAGAATTCCACACACATGCACACCATGAGGGCTCACAGCTTAGACAGACTACATGACAGGCATGCATGGAAGGACCATTGCTGACAGCCTTGTAGCTGAGTGCCAGAGAATTTATATTTCTGAACACTGTTGACTGTGTTTGTGGATTGAATTTGAAAAGATGGGACATGATCTTCTCAAACCAAAATTTATATGCATCTACCCTCTTCCTTAGATATCTTGCATTTCTATTTTTAGGTGTTAATACAATAATATATGAAACCAACAATTTGAGGGCCTCCTAAATAGTACTGAAGACATTCATGATCACTTAGTGTCACTGTCAGCAGACTGGCTTAGAAGTAGGCTCTTAGTTTGCAGTGCTACTTTGGCTCTGAGTGCCAGGGACCCCCAGGACTCCCCCAGCCCAGTGCTGCTAGAGACCACCAGGTTCTTTAGTATTCAGAGGGCTTCAAGCTAAACCTATGGTACTCAGAGGACCAGGGCTACATTCAGTGATATGTGGACATGTGGTGCTTGATTTAAGACTGGGGTACTAATTTGTACTACTTCCCTGCCCCTGACTGTAGATTTTACCATGTCTGTAGATTATCAATAGCCACAGCCAATAAGATCTAGGCATAAATGTATGCTTCATCTTAAATTTCTAATTGCAAGAAAACAGGTCTGTGTGTACAGAAATGCACACATTTCCTTCAGGATGTATTTTTTATTTTAGGATACATTTTAAACTAAAATAACTGATTTCAGTGATGCCCTTTGAAAATGACATCAACTCACAGAGCAGTAGCAGAAGTGGTGTTGGCCTTGCTGCTCTACCCTTCATGTGTCTCTCACCATCCTTTTGCTGTAGAGAATGACATCTGCAGCTCATAGTTGTGGCAGGGTCCTGTTGAGAACCTAAAAGGATTGTTTTGAAGAGGAAAATGTTACACCACCACTCCTGAGTTAATGATGAAAATCACATAGTTACTCCTGTGTGGGGCCTTTATATTTAGTGGCCTTTGTAATTGGTCACCTCTAAGCCAAGCACCACATGGACTGGACTGAACTGAAGGAAATTCTCCTTAACAAGGAGGATATCCTCTGGTCCTGATGTAGATAAACACACAAGCTGCTCCGTGACCCTGAGGTTTGCCTTGAAGCTCCTCAGAGTACAGTGAGTCACAATGTGACCTACATGTAGCATGTTTAGTACTGCCAGAGTAAATCAGAGAAGTGACTTAAAAAGATGAGGTTCTGGACCCTGCAAACAAAGCTGGATGCCTATGCCAGTTATAAGAAAAATAAATAGAAGTGGCAAATAAAAAAAGGGCTGGATGCCTGTCCTGGGAAAAGTGGGGTCCCAACTCAAACTACAGCAGGGATGCAGGACAAACTCTATCAACCAAGACAAGCTTGAGTGGTGCCTGAGGAGATCTGGCCTTACTGGGTCAGTACAGAGTCCTTCTTTGCTCTAGCTAGAAGTAAGATGAGTCCCAGAGGTTGGTGGTGAACTGAACCTACCGTGGGGCAGAGATGACTGTTAGTAATCAGAAAGGAAATTTTTGAGGTGGCCACTGACCTAGTTATTCACCTCTAAGGCACACTGGACACTTTCAAGCAGGGGTGAAAGCAGAGAAGTAGATACAGTTGTCTAGTTCCATGAGAGTCCACTGCCTTCCTACAATAGGGCTTGATGGGATTTTTAATAGCCATTGTTCAGCGAGTGAAATGCCAACATTTCAACATGTGTTGATAGCCTATAAATGACCTACATGTTCTTAACATTTGCAGACCTCCTGCTACTGTTTTACTGAGGGCCTATTGCAAGTGGTCACCCAACCTTTTCAAAAGCATATCACCTTTGTATGCAGGAGACAGCCTCTAAGATGGAAGCAGAGCCAGTGCAAGTTGTCTAGCTTGCATGACCATGTGTTCATCATCTGTCAGGCTCTCCTGCTGTTTAATCTCAGGTGAAGAGTAGGAATTTGTTGATCTCTTGTGTTTATCTCATTGCCTGGACTGCTTCTGTTTCAGGTGAAAATTCATGCAGGCCCCAAGTTTGCCTCCTATCTAACATTTAGCCCCTCTGAAGTGAAGTCCCTCCGAACTGAGTACGGTGACCTGGAAATGTGCATTGAAGTGGTGGACAGTGTCCAGGAGGCCATCGACCACATCCACAAATATGGCAGCTCCCACACAGACGTCATCGTTACAGAGAATGGTCAGTGCCCAGCTGCCTCAAACACAAGTGTCTGCTTTTTCCACTTTGACCTCTGAGGCAGCCCTGCAACCCTCAACCCTTACTGGCCCAAGGGAAACAAGTCCACTTTGGACAGACACATGATGATACAAACTGTTGGTTGCATTGGTTGTTGCTGGGCATTTTCAGTTACATGGTTGTATTGTCACATTGGGCTTGTGGGAGGAGGCAAAAAAGAGATGACCAGCTCTGATTTAAATATGACTCACTCCAGGTTGGAGGCATTGGCCATGTAGGCATCAATTTCTTGGATTAAATTCGTTTTACACCTGAGGAAACCAGGGCCTGAAAGCTAAAGTGCAGAAAGAAGCCACTAGTTTGTTTCAGTAAGCACCAGGCTCTCCATAGATGGGTATTGAGAAACATATTTAAGTCTCAGGCACTGGAGTCCAGTGGGTAAGGAGGCCAGTATGTTTGGCCTCTTGTACCATGTCAGTTGATTGAGACAGCATACCACCTCCACCAAAAGCAGTAGCAGCTGTTTTCTGGGCGTTCCGTAGATTTTAGGCTCGCATGAGAACTGTTCATTTTCTTCTTGGCCCTAGCTAGGCAATTGTGTGTCTCCATGTCACTCTAGATCAGCCGGGTTCAGGAACCTATTCAAGCTCACCCACCTGGAGTGTGCCAGTGGAACTGAGCCTTAATGTTCTGGCTCCAGGCCCTGCTTCTCAGGAGCAGGCCCAGGAGAGACTGTGAGTCTTTCTGCTGCAGGAGAACCATATTCACATGCAGCAGGGAGCTGTTCTTTTACAGCAGAGACCAGAAAAGCTGTGTTTTCCTCGCAGGTCTGTGTATTCAGCACAAGGGGGAGCTCTTCAGGAGCCTGGGTCTGCCCCCTCAGTCACCAGCAAGGGGCTAGAGATGTGCATTTTCTTGTCTTTCTAACTTGGCCTCTTTTTGTGCCACAGAGAAAACAGCCGAGTTCTTCCTCCAGCATGTGGACAGTGCCTGTGTGTTCTGGAATGCCAGCACACGGTTTTCTGATGGATACCGATTCGGACTGGGTAAGGCAGCTGGAAGAACAGGTCTTGTGAGCGTTATCTGTGTGTATGGTTTAAGGAATGAGGAGGAGACGCCTCTGTAGCACATGCTTGCTGATGTGACTGGAGATGGGGTTGTATAAGGTGGCTCCATGCAAGAGGATGGAGCAACCTCTACGAGTTGGCAGAAGACCTCCACACCAGGTTAAGAAAGCAGGCCTTAAAAAAAAAAAAAAAAAAAAAAAAAAGAAAGCAGGCCTATGGGGCCAGAGTGGTGGCCCAGTGGTAGGGCATTTGCCTTGGAAAGGAAGTGCAAAAACGAAGGCCCAAATATATTAAAGGACTTGTTGTCTGCCTAGTTTCGATCCCTGTTACTACACAGTCCCTTCACAGTGAGTGATCACTGAGCTGAGAGTAGCCCTGTGTAGCCCACTTCCCAAAAAAGAAGGGAGCTTATATGTACAACCTGATGTATAAGGGAGATAATGGAAGTCAGACAGGCCTGGGAATATGCATGAGGTGTGGGCAGGAAGAGAAGGTACAGGTGAAGAAAGTGAAGACGTGGGCCAGCTTGGCAGGCAGATGCAGGCACTGGAGCTGACCACATTCTCCTTCATTCCTTTCTGCAGGAGCCGAAGTGGGAATCAGCACATCTCGAATTCATGCCCGGGGACCAGTAGGACTGGAAGGGCTCCTCACTACCAAGTGGCTGCTGCGAGGGCAGAATCATGTTGTCTCAGATTTCTCAGAGCATGGAACTTTGAAGTATCTTCACGAGAACCTCCCCGTTCCTCAGAGGCACTTCAACTGAGAGTGTTCAAACAAACCCAGGAAAACCCTCACATGTTCTGAGACAGACATTTGTCTTCATGGGGCAACTCGAAAGTCTGGGGCCAACTGGGTCTCTTCTGCTTCTGGGAAGGGTCCACCTGTTGGAAAGTGCCCGAGATGCTGCTTCAGGGATCACTAGGACGGTGTCAGGCTTGACTCATACATACTCTAGAACTCCTTTTCTCTTTTTCTTTTTCAGTTAGGAAATAATTTCTAAATGTAGGGATTTTGTTTGACACAATCCAGTTTCTTCTGTGGTTGAAACAGAAGTATCCAGTTGCTCACACAGAACACAGGGGGAAAATAGCACTTAAAATCAAGTTTCCCTTGGCATTTGGTTGGTACTGGAGCCACTTATTCCTTGTGATCAGAGTCTTTGAAAAAGAATGAGTTGGGATTAAGAAAAGTGTCTCTTCCTTTTGGCATTCTCATCAGAAACAGTCACACACATTTCTACTAGAAAGATTGACCTTTAGTATATATTAGTGGGATAAATAATCTTGTCGTTGTGTGGGGCCAGGGCCTTGGCCTTATCTATCACTCAGTGGAACCCAGAGTTGCAGTTGTTTGTGAGTTTCAGGATGAAATAGCTACTACAATAACGCTTGAAATTTTTATATGAATTATTTTATCATTTTCCTCAAAATAAAAATAGAAGATTATTTTAATACTTTGGATTCTTCCCCCACCCTTTTGAAAAATAAAGTTCTTATGAAAAGCCTGTATACACTATTAATACTTTCTCAAAACCTCCTTTGTCACTCATCTCTTCCTTTTGGCCTCTTTCAATTCCCTCAGGCTCCTACATGTAGAATTGTCCCTTCTGTGAGTTTCGGTTGGGGAGACAGCCAGACTTCTGTCTCAACAATGTTGGTAGAAACAGCATGACTGGGAGCAAACTGGGAGAGATGGGGAAAAACATAAGAGTGAACTGCAGGGTGGAGTGAAAGTGGGTCATAGTCATAATCTGCTATATCAGGCATGCTGCCATAGTGCCACTTGGCTGGGATAGCCATATGCCAGCTCTGCTCTTGGAGGTACCTGTTGCATTCTCAGCTCTGAACTCCTCTAGCCTCCTGCCCATCTAGCTCCTTTTCTTAAGGCCCTTGGTACCTGGCAGTGTGCATTTGAAAGATTTTCTTGTTCCATGGGGCCTTTCCAAAGAAATAAGCACTCACATGCTTTTTCCTAATGCCTGAGCATGTTTTATGAGCAGAAGCATGGTGTTACTTGGAGCACATTTCTCAGCCAGCTCCAGACCCTTACATGGTCTGACAGTATCCAGCCTACTGAGGAATTCCTGAAAAGGCAATAAATAAAGTCCTGCCTGAAACTATTGCAAATGCCACAGTCAGCTCCTGTCCAGAAGCAGATGTCCCAGGAATCTAAAATAGAAATGGCCCAAGAAGGCTGGGGTCTATGGGGAAGACTCCACTAAAGAGCAACCTGGATGCAAGCCCTGAGGAAAAAAATACATGGAACTAAGGCAGTGCGTACAGGCCAAGGGCTGTGCAAACACAAGTTCCAAATCAAGTCTTGAACAATAAATAATGGCAGTTTGGTGCAGTAATTGAGGTTAGGCAGTTGACATTGATATAATCACCACTACATAAGCTGATCTTTTAGCATGGGATGAAGTAGGGGCAAAGCATATTTATCCATCAAGGCCATGTTCCCATGGAAGCAAAACCTTCCTTTTTCTGCAGAAACTGGGCCATCTGCATTCTCTCTTCTACTAGAAGAGCTCTTCACGAAAGGGCCAAGATGCAGCCAGCACCTCAGAAGTGCCTCCTGCCCACGGAGAAGCTAAATTAGAAATCAGCACACCAATTACCACCTACCTGCCCTAGCTAAAAGCCTAGAAGGCTTTTTTGGTTTTTTGGTTTTTTGTTTGTTTGTTTGTTTGTTTTGTTTTTTGGGTCACACCTGGCAGAGATCAGGGGTTACTCCTGGCTTTACATTCAGAAATCTCTGCTGGCAGGCTAGGGGGACCACCTGGGATGCCGGGGTTCGAACCACCATCCTTCTCCATGCAAGACAAACGTCCTACCTCCATGCTATCTCTCTGGCCCAAGAAGAGGGCTTTTTATTGTGAAACCTATCTTGTGATCCTGCTCTGCTATTTCCTTTTCTTGGCCGCTACCCCTCCAAAGAGTGTGGTGAAGGGAAATGTCGGGACCCATTTCCAGCATTTCCACAATATAAAATAAGTGCTCTTGTTCCTCAAACATCTATTTGGTTTAGGCTTTCTGTTACTTGCAGCTAAAAGTATCTCAGTGATATACAGTATATATATATATGTAACATATATGTATTAAATATATGTAATGTATGATAAATACATGTTATATATTTATGTATAAGAATGTACATATGCATATATAGGTATATGTATTCATTCACATTAAAGGCATTTGCAAAAATTATTTAGAAAGGACAGAGTATAGGAGGAAGGCACTTGCTTTTCATGTAGTCAGCCTGGTTTGATTCTCAGCACTGTATATGGTCTCTCAAGGACCACCAGGAATGACCCCTAGTACAGAGACAGGAGTAATCTTCGAACACTGCCAAGTATTGCTCAGAAACAATGAAAAAATTATTCAGATGTAAATCAAGGCAGACCATCAAAGACTCTATTGTAGTAAAGTATTATCTGTGCTTCTGTGGAACCATCTCTTTCCCCCAATTTTGCAGTAATCCTGCTCAGTCTCTGATTTAGGAGAATGACTTTCAACTCTTTTCTGCCTGTTTTTACAGCAGTTATGTGGCTGGATGAGATTAATTATAATACTTTGTTTCTCTGCTTTCAGTGTTTCAGGACGAGGCATTTGACTTAAACTAGCCAAGTAGCAAGCTAGTAAAATTGAACCAAATTCTTTATCTGAAGTCATGCATTTTGACACATTCAAGGGTATTCCTTCTGTAATGTCACAGGGAGAGCCTGTGTAAGACATGTCAAACACAGGAAAGGATATTGGAATATTTAGAGACTTTGCCCACCTTGTTCCAGCTATGCCTGAAACCCACCCTGTTACTCAGTTCAGTAATTTCCTTGCTGGTTAAAGCCAGTTTGAGGTGTGTCATGATAACTGTAAAGTCAGAGTGCAGCAAGCAAAGGCATGAAGCATGGGCTTAGAGGCAGGGGCTGACTGGACTGTGGGCTTCCAGGAACCCATCGTGTTGCTACATTTCATGGGAAATCAGAGGTCCTTCTGTGACTCAGGAGGCAGTTTTCAGGCCAGGTTTTTTTTCCCATCCCAGCATGTTCTAGTCACCAGAAGCACAGCCCACCCTCTATAAGAGCAGGGAGGACCAAAGCTCTCAGGGAAGACTCTGATCAGTCATGTAAGCACTGGAGTAGGGAGCTGTTCTGATGGGTTAAAGTGAAGCCAGGCCAATGTGAATCTGAAGGGAGAGGGGGATCCTGGGTGTCTGAAGAGAAGCAATTCTGCTAGAGGGAAGATAGCAGCAAGACCGGGGAGTTCTAGAGTTCTGGCTAGAAACCCAAGGAACAGTGCCCATATAGTTAGGGAGGAAGATTTTTCTCCAAGCAAAACCAAAGATTTTTGCCTATTTAGACAAATCAGCTGGAAATCTTGCTTGGCTAAGTCTTTAACTCATCTAATCAAGATTCATTTCTGACTTGGGAACAGGTGTTACTGATGTCATTACTGCTCACATCTGTCTCTTAAAATGCAGCTAGAACAAAATCCTTCCGGACAGTAATTTGTTCCCACCCTGGATAGGGTTGGTGAGACCACAACTGTGGGAATACTTTCAGGAGCAAGAAACAGAAAGCCTAGAGGAAGCTAGTTTTAACATAAAGGAAAGGGGATTTATTTGCTTACAGAAGTGAGAACATCCAAGGCATAGTTTAAGTTTGATCAGAGCTCTATTTTTCTGCATCAGTGATTTTAAGGCTTTAGAATCTCAGAATGATCTTAAGGTTATTAAAACAGATCGCTGATTCAATGCATCTGGGATAGAGAGCTGAACATTTGCATCTTTAATGTGTTTCCAGCTGCTGCTATTGCTACCAGCATCAATCTAGCAGCCACACTTTGAAAACCAAAGCTCTTGACGTCTGCCAGTAGCAATCTGTCTATATGTAGTACTGAGACAGAATTGGAAAAAAATGTATTTCCTACTGCTACCAGAGCTCCACTCAATCTGGGTTGAGGTCATTCTTTATATTTTAGCTAGGTACAATCAGTAAAGTGCTTGTTTACATGGCCAAACCAGGTTGGATTCCCAACAACCCTAATGGTCCCCTGAGCACAGAGCCAGGAGTAAGCACTGAACACTGTTGGGTGTAGCTCAAACAACAAACAAATTAAAAAAAAAAATTCCTGACCTGAAAAATCAATCTGTATCAATGTGGAAATTGAGTTGAGTTGCAAGTCTCTGAAAATCCAAATGAGAGTTAGATCATCAGAGGACCCAATTTTGTTTTACAGATAAAAAAAAGAACAGGTGGTGGGCATCACAGTGTTGAGGTGCCAAGGTGCCTATCAGGTACTTAGATTTCTGCTCTTTCTACCTAGGGGTGAGATCCTTGTCTGCTCATAATGGTTAGAAAACAAGATTTTTATTAAGCAACTAGCCAGCTCGGAAGATGGCAGACTCATATCCTAGACACTGTCTCATCTGAATTCTTTCCCATGAAAAATATTCTTTTTCTAACTAAGACATATTGCACACTGGTAGGCGCCAGGAAGGTTTACAAATTTCATTGTGGTCTGGTTCTCTGGTGTGTACTTTGATTTTTATCTGGGTCACAGACCAGTGAGTAGCAGTGTTTCTGTTCTGTAAATCTAAATAAAGATTCCTGATTCAGGAATCTGCCTCTGTTCACTTTGTTTCATATAGGCTTTGGTGGGAAGAACAAGATAAGGGAAATGGAACATTCTTTACATTTTAGCTAGGTCAGCCTGTGCTTTCTCAATAGCCTATACCCAGAGGAGCATGCTGGTTTTAATTTTGAGTCCAGTTCTTAAATCTTTTTGTGCCAGTTTCAGGAGTGTAGGCATAAGCGTATGTGTCAGTTGCCTCTTCTAAGGGCTTTTCCAAGAAGGTTTTATTCAATGGTTCAGTCAGCTTTGACTGATGGCTTCTATTATCTATATGGGATCTGGGACTTATAAATCTTTATAAAGCTTTTATATCAGAGCACCATGCAGAATTAGGTGTTAGTCAATTAGGGAAAGGTAAATTTGAAAGGGAAGAAATGTATCCTAATTGATTCATGGCACTGGGATTTTTTTTTCATCTTTATTTAAACACTGTAATTACAAACATGACTGTAGTTGGGTTTTGGTCACAAAAAGAACACCCCCCTTCACCAGTGCAACATTCCCACCACCAATTCACCCCATATCCCTCTAACCACACCCCTTGCTTGTATTTCACATGGGCATTCCACTTCTCTCACTCATTAACATTGTCATGGTAGTTGTTAGTGTTCTGACTGCATTCACTCCTCCTTGAGGTGAGCTTCATATTGTGAACCAGTCTTTCTGGCCCTCATCTCTGGGCATTATTATAATAATGTATTTTATTTTTCTTAAAACCCATAGCTAAGTGAGACTATTCTGTGTCTCTCTTTTCCTCTGACTTATTTCACACAGCATAATTATTTCCATGTCCATCCATGTATAGAAAAATTTTATGACTTCATCTCTCCTGACAGCTGCATAATATTCCATTGTGTATATGTACCACAGTTTCTTTAGCCATTCATTTATTGAAGGGCATCTTTGTTGTTTCCAGAGTTTGTCTATTGTAGATAGTGCTGCGATGAATATAGGTGTGAGGAAGGGATTTTTGTATTTGTGTGTGTTCCTTGGATATATCCCTAGGAGTGGGATAGCTGGATCATATGGGAGCTCAATTTCTAGTTTTTTGAGAAATCTTCACATTGTTTTTCATAAGGGCTGGACTAAGCAGCATTTCCACCAGCAGTGAATGAGAGTTTCTTTTTCCCCACATCCCGCCAGCACTAATTGTTCTTGATCTTTGTGATGTGCGCCATTCTCTGTGGTGTGAAAACAACCTAATTGTTGTTTTGATTTGCATCTTCCTGATAGTGATGTGGAGCATTTTTTATGTGCCTTTTGGCCATTTGTATTTCTTTGAAAATTACCTGTTCCTTTCTTCTCCCCATTTTTTGATGGGGTTATATGTTTTTTCTTGTTAAGTTTCATCAGAAACTTGTATATCTTAGATATTAGCCCCTTGTCTGCTGGGTATTGGGTCAATAGTTTCTCCCAATCTGTAGGTGGCCTTTATTTCCTAGGCACTATTTCCTTTGAGGTGCAAAAGCTTCTCAGCTTAGGGGCCGGGCGGTGGCGCAAGAGGTAAGGTGCCTGCCTTACCTGCGCTAGCCTTGAACGGACCGCGGTTCGATCCCCGGCGTCCCATATGGTCCCCCAAGCCAGGAGCAACTTCTGAGCTCATAGCCAGGAGTAACCCCTGAGCGTTACCGGGTGTGGCCCCCCAAAAAAAAAAAAAAAAAAAAAAAAGCTTCTCAGCTTAATATAGTCCCATCTGTTTGTCTCTGTTTCCACTTGTCTGGAGAGTGCTATTTCTGCCTTGAAGATGCCTTTAGTCTCAACCTCATGGAGTGTTTTACCTATGTGCTGTTCAGTATACCTTATGGTTTTGGGTCTGATATGCAGGTCTTCAATCCATTTGGATTTGACCTTTGTACATGGTGTTAGATGGAGGTCTGAGTTCCGTTTTTGCAAGTGGCTGATCAGTTGCTCCAACACCACTTGTTAAAGAGGCTTTCCTTGCTCCATTTTGCATTTCTTGCCCCTTTATCAAAGAGTAATTGATTGTATATATTGGGCACATTCTCTGAATACTCAAGTCTATTCCACTGATCTGAGGGTCTATCTTTATTCCAGTACCAAGCTGTTTTAATGACTATAGCTTTGTAGTACAATTTAAAATTTGGGAAAGTGATGCCTCTCATACTCCTAAATAACGAGCCTTTTTTTGTTTGTTTGTTTGTTTTTGGGTCACACTCAGCAGTGCTCAGGGCTTACTTCTGGCTCTATGCTCAGAAATTGCTCCTGGAAGGTTTGGGGACCATATGGGATGCCAGGATTCTAACCACCATCCTTCTGCATGCAAGGAAAATGCCCTACCTCCATACTATCTCTCTGGCCCTAAATAACAGGACATTTAGTGTGGAAGTGCAAAGGAGGCCGGAAAAACAACTTTAGAGTTAAACAAAACTCATGTTCAGTTTAAGTAAGAAAAGAGAGTAAGGGGCAGGTGAGGTGGCACTAGAGGTATGGTGTCTGCCTTGCAAGCGCTAGCCAAGGAAGGAAGGACTGCCCGGCGTCCCATATGGTCCCCCCAAGCCAGGGGCAATTTCTGAGCGCTTAGCCAGGAGTAACCCCTGCGCATCAAATGGGTGTGGCCCAAAAAACCAAAAAGAAAAAAGGAAAAGAGTAAACAAGAGGGGGAGATCCAGTGGACTGTGATAGATAGCTATATCAGTACTTTGGAGATGCATACATTGTGGTACCATATTAAAGGGTTTTAACAACTAACATTAATCTAAGGTGTTTTTTTTTTTTAAAGGATAATTATCGTGTGAGCTTCTGGTACTTTAGGCCAGCAATTGCAATCCTAAGAACTCGTAAGTTTTCTTGGAAGTCTCCTTTGTCGCTTTGTTCTCATTGAGGCTTTGTATTTCTGATTTTGTGGCAGGTTGGGGAAATCTGAGTTTCTCAGAAAATAAAGAAGAAAATCTGAAACTCTCAAGCAGTTCTAGAGAGGAGGGAGTGGGAAGTATACTTGTCCTAGTTGAGGGTATAGATGGACTATCAGTAGAAAATAAGGCGGGGGATGCTCAACTACCAACTCTGAGAACAACAGTTGATGGCAGCTGAATGAAGGTGATTTTTTTTGGGGGGGGGGCCACACCCTGCGGTGCTCAGGGGTTACTCCTGGCTGTCTGCTCAGAAATAGCTCCTGGCAGGCACAGGGGACCATATGGGACACCAGGATTCGAACCAACCACCTTTGGTCCTGGATTGGCTGCTTGCCAAGCAAACGCCGCTGTGCTATCTCTCCGGGTCCCGAAGGTGATTTTTCTTGATGATTCCTACATTTTAGGAAAGGAATTCTTTTATTCCAGAGTATTAACCAGAGCAATCCAGTGTGAAGCATACGCATTTGGGAGTTGTACTCTGATGCTTTGCCATCTGTAACTTGTAGCAGAGTTGATTTTACTGAAAGAAGCCACCATTTCTTAGTTTGAAAAAAAAAGCAACTAAGCAACACTCACATCACAGGAGTCAAGGTATAGATTAGGCATTTGTCTCATGGAGGAAACTGCATTAGTGTTAGTCACTCTTAGCCCAAGAGACTCACCTGCTGTATCTGTTTTTGTGTCTCTCTTTAGCCCATCTCGGAGCCCATCTCGGAGCAATACTACAGGTGCTCATTAAACACCAATTGATGTGAGCTACTTGATCAGTGCGGTAGAGATGGAGAAGACCTCTCAGACCCCGTGGCCACTGGGGATGTTAGGGTGAGCTTGCAACCTGACTCTCACCCATTTCTAAGCCACCATGAAGTGTCATTATTTGCACCCAGTGCACACAGATATGCCCTGGGAGTAGCAACATGCAGATTGCAGAGTTGTCATGTGCAGTATCTTAATATCTTTTAATGCTTTGTTCATTTATCTTTATAAATGGCAATTTAGAAGTTGGGAAACTAGGGCCCGGAGAGATAGCACAGTGGCGTTTGCCTTGCAAGCAGCCGATCCAGGACCAAAGGTGGTTGGTTCGAATCCTGGTGTCCCATATGGTCCCCCGTGCCTGCCAGGAGCTATTTCTGAGCAGACAGCCAGGAGTAACCCCTGAGCACCGCCAGGTGTGGCCCAAAAACAAAAACAAAAAAAAAAAAGAAGTTGGGAAACTAGCTTAAGTGTAGATTGCATGCCTAGCCTACAGAAAGAAGACCCTGAGTTTGAAACAAGCAACACAGGGTACCTAAGCACTCCTGGGTATTAAGCTGCTAGCTCTAAGTACTACTCATTGGTGTGAATTCTATTTAAAAATATTGTGTATAAAGGGCAGTTTATAATCAATAATTTTTCATTAAAAAGTGTGTCTTGAGCTGAAGCAGAGGTGCAGTGGTAGGGCATTTGCATTGCATGCAGCTGACATAGAATAGATTGTGGTTTGACCCCCCCGGTGTCCCATATGGTCCCTAAGACAGTAGCTCAGAGCCAGGAGTAAATCCTGAGCATCACCCCCTCAAAAAAAAGTGTGTGCACCTATAATATTACAGAAATTTTATCTTCCTTGAGAACTATGTTTTATGGAAAAGTTATTTCTTTTCATTTTGAAAGTTTTATTAATTTTATTCTACTCAATGTTATGTTAAATGTATAACTGCTAATTTACTTTGATTTGACATGCTTGCCTTTTCCAAGTATGTTGCTTTCCTTTAGTTTTTACTCATTTGTACTTTGTGTAATTAAAAACTATCAATTAAAAAAAGCACTAAATATTTTGTAACAGCGCTTTCTAAGAAATCCCCTCACCCCTTTCACTGAGGATGCAGTTTGTCACTTTACTCAGAGGTGGATGAAATGGCTTAAAGGACAGAAATGCATGCTTTGCCTTGGCAGGAGCTCCTGGTTCAATCCCCACCTTGGCTTGTACCTCTAAGCACCACCAGGAATGGTTCCAAAAATCAAAACAGAGGTAAAAAAAAAAAAAAATCAAACAAACAGTAAGCTTACAAGTGCCCGGTACTGGGAACATGTCATGGTCCCCGAACTGTTTGGTTCATTATCTAATGTCTGAGATTGCTGCTCAACTTCAAGTCTTTTAACCCCATTCCTAAAAGAAAACTGTTGGACAAAAGAAAATCACCAAGCAAGGCAGATATTCCCCAGTCTGGAAGGAATGTAAGCTCTCACTAGTGCCCAGAAGGAAAGAAACAATTGTTATGCCACAATTCAAGGTGCCTCTAACACTAGGGGGCAGTCTGACCCCACAAACCCGCGACCCTCCCCATACACAATGGTGCTCCCCAAACCCCCTCCACCACCCAGCTCAGTGGGCACATCTGGAAACCAAGGGCTGACACAATGAAATGATTTCCAGGACACAGTAAAATGACTTCTCATTGCTGAGAAAACAGGGTTTGTGTTTTTCTTTAGTACGAATAAAAATCAAAACAGGGTTTGGACTTGTTTCCACCTATTAGCTGTTGAAAAAAAGTGTCTTTTTAACACAACTTTGGTAATAGTTATCCATAAATAGGTTTTGTGATATTGTATTAAAGCATCCTGTCAGTTTTCAGCCTATAGCAAACCTTTGATGGCCTTTCCCTGTTTTAGTTTTGTTCTAAGGAATAGCTTCCTATCAATACTGGACATTGCTTTTTTTTTTTTTTAGGTAGGAGTCCCACTCTTCCTAGGAAACAAGGTGTGTCCAGATGTCTACTGTGGACTAGGCACTATAATCTAAAACTTATGGATACTGCAACAATTTTAGTGAAAGAACTGGTATAGTGTTCACAGATATAAAAACAGGATCAGAAGTTGAGTAAGTTAGCTGAGCTCATCAGGAATTGGTGGAGCTGCAATAGAGTCCTGAGAGTTAGCCTTCTTAGCTCTTTACCTCAAGCCAGAGCTGTCGCACTTGCATTTTCCCTGAAGCTTCTTGCATCTCAGCCCAAGCAAGACAAGTTATCCTGCAAGGAAAGAGGTTTCCATAGCTATTAACCAGACCCCTTTCCAAGTAATTAGATCCTAGGCATGCTCTAGTTTTTGCAAGAGGAGATGCTTGTCTGGAAACTCTCCTCAACACCTGTCCTTGAAGGGAGCTGAATCTTCTTAAATAATTCAGAGGGTCTTAGATACTTGATCCAATGAGCAGCTTGAAAGCTTCTCCAACTTTTCCCAGCATGCCTTTATTTACTTCATATCCCTCCCTCCATCCTACATTTTATTTACTTCATTACCCTCCTTCCTTCCCATTATTTCCTGTCCACATCCACCTTCCTTCTCCTTCCCAAAGTCATTTGTAAGAAGTCGACCATCTTCTTTGCAATGTTCAAATTATGTTGGGTTGAAATCGGTGGTGTTCTAAAGACCCTTATTGATGCCTGAATAAATTGCCTTTGTTTCCTATTAACACTAAGTTCCATTCTTCTTCTTCTTCTTCTTCTTCTTCTTCTTCTTCTTCTTCTTCTTCTTCTTCTTCTTCTTCTTTTCTTCTTCTTCTTTTCTTCTTCTTTTCTTCTTCTTCCTCCTCCTCCTCCTCCTCCTCTTCCTCCTCCTCCTCCTCCTTCTTCTTCTTCTTCTTCTTCTTCTTCTTCTTCTTCTTCTTCTTCTTCTTCTTCTTCTTCTTCTTCTTCTTCTTCTTCGTTATTGTTGTTTGTTTTTGGGCCACACCCAGTGACATTCAGGGGTTACTCCTGACTATGAGCTCAGAAATCGCTCCTGGCTTGGGGGACCATATGGATTGCCAGGGGATCAAACCGAGGTCCGTCCTAGGTTAACGCTTGCAAAGCAAATGCCCTACTGCTTGTGCCACCGCTCTGGCCCCGAGTTCCTTTCTTCTGTCTTAAACTTACATATCAAACCTGATATAGTAGAAGAAATAAAGGAGTTTCTAAAAGAAAATGTACACACAGAGAGAAAAACTGCTTAGAAAGCAGACTTGAGGAGCCGGAGAAATAGCATGGAGGTAGAATGTTTGCCTTGCATGCAAAAGGATATGATCCCCTGTGCCTGCCAGGAGTGATTTCTAAGCATAGAGCCACCAGTAACCCCTGAGCATTGCCAGGTGTGGACACCTCCCCCAAAACAAAAGAAAGAGGGCCAGAATAGAATATGGAATAGCATGGTAGCATTTATTAATAAACTCAGGGCTTAGATTCCTGAGTTTTCTGGGATCTGCAACCCTCCTGTGCCTTCAGTGGCACTAACATACACCTCTCACGTGGATATCCATCCATCCATTACATCCTTTCACTATTGTTCATGGGCCAGCACTGAGTCACTGTGCTGCTGGAAGATTTTCCATATTTGTTCCTGCTCCTGTCCAGTCTGGGACCCTGTTTTCTTGTCAGCATTCTACATGGTACCTCAGCTTGATTTACATGTGAATCAAATGGAATATATTTAGTCCTAATTATCAACAGTTTTATATTGACATACTTCATTGTGATGAACTACATGAAAACAGTCATCAAATATCTTATTTTTCAAGAATATTGACAGAAACTGGCTCACTAGGAAATGTTGAATAGAAAAAAATGTTGAATAAAATTATCTAAATCTTCTCTAGTTAAATGATATATGTATTTGGTTAGAAAAATACTAGAAAAATAGTGTCAGATATTATGAAGCATTCTGAGGATGAGGTGATAGCTAGTGAGTTTAATTCTCATATTTTTATAGGCTTTCAAATTTTTTACTTTCTATTAGAATTATTTTTAGGATAGTTTTCTTATTTTTATGCATATTAATATTTTTTCATCTGGGAAATTGTCAGTATATCGTGAAAATAAAATTTATTACAATAATTTCTTTAACTTTAAAAAGTGACTCACTTCAAATCCTGTTCCCTGTTACAGTGCACCTTTGGAGAAGGAGAATCTTTGGCTCTAGTGGCCCTAGGTGACATGCAGACTGGCCCCTAGGCCTCTGAGCTATCAGGGAATTTGGCTTCAAAGGAGAGGTGGAGGAGGAACCCCAAGGTTCTTCAGTCTGTGGCTGTGTGGGCTTCTCCCTTGTGCTCACAGCCCTCCTGTTTCCTATAGCAAAAAGCCCCCTGAAGTGTTTTTGTTCTAAGTACATCACTGAAATTGAATTTTCCTTCTCTAACTCACAAATAAGGCTCCATCTCTGACTCTGTGTTTCAAGCTTCTGTTTCAGTGTAGACAATTAGGTAGTAAATAATTCAAGAGAACGGAAACTGGCAAAGTGGTGTGTGGTGTCCAAATAGCTATCTTGCTTGCTCTCTGGTGTAAACTTCAGGCTCCTCTGCAAGTCGGGTGCCACAGAGGTAGGTAAAATGTGCAAACATAAGAATCGTTGCTGTTTCTATTCCCTCTCATGTTTAATATTGTCTGAGGCTAAGAATGTCATTTTCCCATTTGGATTAAAGTAAAACAGCAGGACTTTGGTAGGCAGATTTGGTATGCTTCTTAGATATGGCTGAAGTTCCCCACACAGGAGTGAAGTCCAGAACCCAGAAGCATTTCCTTCTCCTGGGAGTAAGGATCTCAACAGCAGCAGCATCCTCTTTCTCACTTCTGGTTTGTGAGAGAGATACCTTTCACCAGGCTCTTTTCAGCCTGCCCATCATCAAAGAGACAGTCTTAGTTAAGACTCTGAGTTACACGTAACATAAACCTCCAGTTGCTTAAGAAGAGAAGGCTAATGTATTATATGGACACAGGATATTTAATAAACTCCAAAGGGGAAAAAAGAATGAGAAGCAAAGTGAAAGAGCTATTCCAGCCTCTCAAGAAATTGAAACTAGCTCAAGCAAACATGATAATGATGTGTTTCAGGTGAACAAACACAGCCAGAGTGAGTTACTGGAATGAGGGCTCTGACATTGTCCATTTCTTCATGAGCTTGTACCCTGACACCTCATATGGTCCCCTGAGCACCTCTAGCAGTGATTCCTGAGTGCAGAATCAGGTGTTGCCCCAAAATTAAAAATAAAATAAAATTAAAAAAAAAAAGAATAGCACATAGTGGAAGCTTCTAGACTATTCTCACGGCTTTATACCACCTCTCATGTACTGCAAAAATAGAGACCCTGTGTCTTCTTTGGAAAAGTGTCTGATCAGCTTTTCTCCCCATTTTTGATGGCATTATTTGTTTTGTTATTGATGTATTTTGTGAGGGTTTTACATATCTTAGCTATTAGTCTTTTTCTAATAATTTTTATTTTGACCAAAGTGGATTACAAATCATTCACAGTTAAATTTAAGGTATATAACGACATTGAATTAGGGGCATTCCCACCACCAATGTTGTCCTCCATCTCCTCCCATTCCCAGTATACATCCCATATCCTCCTCCTTTGTTCCTTAGCTATTAGTCTTTTGTCAGATGTATAGTGTGTAAATATTTTCTGTCATTCAGTATAAAGCATTTTTGTTCTACTGGTAGTTTCTTTCCCAGTGCAGAAGCTTTGTTGTTTTGCCTTTTTGTCCTTGCCAGTGGAGTTGAAGCACTGGAGATATCACTGAAGACAACATCATGAAGTGAGTGTTTTCCATAAAGCTTCTTCTTCTGTGTAGGAGTAATATGTAGCAGAAACCAACTACTCCTGCTAAAACAACTGGAAAAATCTTCCTTTTTTTTTTGGTTTTTGGGTCACACTCAGCGCTCAGGGATTACTCCTGGCTCTATGCTCACAATCACTCCTGGCAGGCTCAGGGGACCATATAGGATGCCGGGATTCGAGCCACCAACCTTCTGCATGCAAGGCAAATGCTTTACCTTCATGCTATCTCTCCTCTGGCCCCTGGAAAAATCTTCTTAAGTTACAAAATTTTATTAAAGACTGTGGAGCATTATGGGACAATGCAGACTAATAAACTAAAATCCTTGACAAGAAAGAACCCTATCTAAATGAACTGATAATCTCCTGCCATTTTTCCCTGGGGGAATTTGCCAAAAGTATATACACGCAAAGGACAGAGCTGAACATCAAGTATCTACTATTTTACTACTATTACTACTACTACTATTCTACTATAATACTACTATTCTTTCTCAAGGGAGAAAGAATCTGGGATGATCAATGTGATCTGCTATGTAAAGGAGCTCTAAGCTCCTGGTCAATTTTACCCAAGGACATTTGCTGGATTCTGAATTGTACAGAAGAGATTAGACTAGAAACATCTAATGGTAGAAAAAACATCCCAGAAACTTGTAGAAAGTAAGGTCCTATTAACATATAGAGAAAAAATTACTTTAGAATTTATTAAACTATAAAATAGAGCTTCCATCTACTCAGTGATTCCACATTCTTGATGTCTACTCCCAAAATTCAGAATCAATAAGTCAAAGAGATATAGGCATACCTATATTTCCTGCAATGCTTAGGACAATAACCAAGATACAGAAGCAACCCAAATGTGTGACAACAGATAGAAAGATGCTATGGCATACACACACACACACACACACACACACACACACACACACACACACACATATACATATACTGTGTAGCTCCAAGAAAAGGTGAAGTCTTGTAATTTGCTGCAAGTTAAGTGGAATTAAAGGGTAGAATGTTAAGTGAAATAAGGGTGATGGGCAAATACTTTTACTTTTTTTTGTGCTGTACAGAGAAACAGAACCAGGGAATAGATAGAATTAAACAAATAACAAATCATTGGCCTTAGATTAGAAAACTCAGATTACCAAACAGGGTAGAGTTGGGAAGGTGAATAAAGAGATGGATTTGAATTAGCATAATGAAATTATGGTGGAAGATATTGGGCACTTTGATGTTGGTGTGATGTGGCAACTATACATCAAGATCATAAATCACCAAAAACACATTCTATTTTGAACATGTTACCTTAACTAAAACAATAATAAAAGAATTTAGAAAAAAGAATCAAGTTCTGTTAGGGAGGAGGACTTCATCCAACATAAGATATTTTGTTCAAAATATTTACTGAATTTTGAGACCTTGTGGGGCAAAAGACCAAATAATATGAGCTATTTATTTATTTATTTATTTATTTATTTATTTATTTATTTATTTTGGGTTTTGGGTCAGACCTGGTGATACTCAGGAGTACTCCTGGCTCTGCATTCAGAAGTTGCTCCTGGCAGGCTGTGGGGACTATATGGGATGCCGGGATTTAAACTGGTCCATCCTGTGTTGGCCATGTGCAAAACAAATGACTGTGCTATTGTCTGGTCTCTGAGCTTTTCCTTTTTAATTTTTTGTGTCATACCAGGCAATGCTCATGAGTTGTTTCTGGCTTTTTGCTCAGTAATCACTCATGACAGTACACAGGGGACCAAATGGAATGCTGGGGTTTGAATTCACATGCAAGATGAGAATCCTACCTGCTGATTATCTTTCCAGTCCAAACTCGAAACTGCATCCTTACAAGCTTTCAGAGATTGTGGAAATAGAGATTTACTAGTCTTTCAACAAGAGGACCCAGAGATGGCTTGGCATTCATTAAAACTACAGTCTAGAGTGATAATACAGTGGGTAAGGCACTTGCCTTGTATGCAGCCAACCTGAATTTGATCCCTGGAATCCATATGGTCTTGAGTACTGCTTCCACTCAGAAGTTAAGGTGCATGTCTTCATGTAGCCAACCATGGTTGTATCTCTAACATCCCCAAGCATCACTAGGTAAAAAGCACCCCCAATCCTCTAATATAGTCCTGGCAATCCCCCAGCAGCATAGGGTCTGAACAGCTCCACATCCTCATGTTCTTAACACACTGACCCACCAGTGAAGATCCAGAAATAAGTCCTGAGCATTGCCAGGTTTGTGACCCCAAAACAAAATAAATAAAACTACAGTCCAGCCCGTGATGTAGCTGTCTGTTTAGATTGAAATAAGTTACTCGTTTCATCTGCTAACAGAAGAAAAAGATAGTAATTTCCAGAGGAAAATTGTATCATCTACAACCTTTATGGTTCTTTTATACAATTATGAGACATGCACACAGCAGGAAACTCTGAATAATAATTAAAAGAAGAAACAGTCCTGCAAATTATTCTGATCTTTGAATTATCAGACAAGTAATTTATAGAAGTATTTTTAAAGACATTAAAGAAAATAGAAGAAGAGAACAGATGCAAAATTAATTCAATTGAGAATATGAGTCTACAAACAAAAGAGCAAAATAGACATTCTAGACCTGGAAAATTTAATATCTAAATTGAAAAACTTAGTAAATGAACTTGGCAAATACCTATTAGCCAAGGTTCCTGAGTTTCTTGCTCTTCCCTTTCATAGTCATTTGACCTTCACTGAAACACCCTGATTTCCTTACAACCCAATAACAAAGAGTTATTAAAGGGTCTCCAGGACCCTAATTTGGGGGGGGATTGGGTCACACCTGGCAGGGCTCAGGGGTTACTCCTACAGTCAGAAATCACTCCTGGCAGGCTTGGGGGACCATGTGGGATGCCGGGATTCAAACCACCATCCTTCTGCATGCAAGGCCTTACCTTCATGCTATCTCTCCGGCCCCAAGGACCCTAATTTAATACTACTGTACAGTGTGTGGGGATGGGAAATACTGCTGCAGAGTACTTCTTCTGATCTACATAGTGTCTCTGTTCTTTCCCATTTGGGTCTCCTAAGTGGTGCTCAAGAAGCCTGAGGGGTTCCACTTGGTGCTTCTTGGCCAACTGAGCGGTGTGTCAATGAAAGAACCATAGAGATTGTAAATGATACAATTTTCCTCTGGAAATGATTCTCTTTTTCTTCTGTTAGCAGATAAGATGAGTGAGTTATCATCTCAATCTAAACTGAAACTCAGCTAGCTAGATTGTGGAATAGACTGTAGTTTTTTTATTTGTTTGTTTTGTTTTATTTGGGGTAACACCTGGCAGTGATCAGGGCTTACTCTAATCTTACTACAGACTCTCCACTTGTGTGACAGTGCAAGGACATTAGGATGTGGAGCTGTTCAGGCCCTGTGGTGCTGGAAATAACTAGGACTACCCTAGAGATACTGTGGGAAGGTGGGGAGATGCTATCAGGGCCACATCCAGTAATACTTGAGGGTGCTATAGATCTAACCATGACTGGCTCCATTCAAAGCATTTACCTTAATGTATTTACTATCTCTCCATCTTTCTAAACTATATTGTTTTCACTCCCCTCGATGTGGGTATCAAGGGGAGTGATATGCCCTTATCAGGATTAATGAATGAAATTGGGGAGAAGGAATTCCCCCAAAAGGGGTATATCAAGATTAAAGGAAGAATGAAAGAACATAAGAAACAGCCTTGTGTTTGCTGAGTTTTCATTGTTCTAGCTTCCTGTGTACCATATCTATGGGAATTGACTGACTCATGAGGAAGAGAGTGAAATAATTATTTGGCTTCTTGACCACTGGCTCCTATACCAGCACTCTCATGAAGGATTTGAGGAAGTTTAGTGATTTGAGCTCCTCAAAGGCCAGAGAATCTGAGAGGACTACTGGCTACTTCCCAGAACACAGTAGATTTTAGAAACAGGTAAGTCTGGGTTCAGATTTCAAACTCATTGTTTGACTTTGGTCAAATCACTTTATTTCTCTTATGGATCTTATGATATTTATAGCAAAAACTTTGAGTATAATACCTAATCGTTTTCTCCCTTCTATAATGAAAAAAAATCCTCATCTTCCCCAAGAATGTTTTGCGGTCTTCTTGCTTAACTCACAGGTGAGTCACATTTGGAATTGCCTCATCATCATCCTCATCCTCATCCTCATCCTCATCATCCTAATTCCTAGTCTGGCTGGATTAGACATATATTTGTTACCCAGTTCTGGCCATAAAATGAGAGCTGTGATCAAGTAGAGTCTTTATGGAAAAAACTTCCAGTGCTTAAAAAGAGAAAACAGGAAGAGGTCTTCTCTCCATTCTGCTTGTCAATATATTTTGGGGGGGGGGGGGTTGGGGCCACACCCGGTGACGCTCAGGGGTTACTCCTGGCTATGCGCTCAGAAGTCGCTCCTGGCTTGGGGGACCATATGGGACACCGGGGGATCTGTCCTAGGCTAGCACAGGCAAGGCAGGCACCTTACCTCTAGCGCCACCGCCCGGCCCCTGTCAATATTGTTAAGGTTGATAAAATGCTTGGAACTCAAGCAGCTGTTCTGTAGTCAACAGGTGTGCCAACCTGGATATGCAACCCAACTGAACAAAAAGAAAGTGAGACCGTGTGTCTGAGATAGATCCAAGGGCTAGAGCACATGCAGAAGGCTTGAGTTCAATTCCCAGGCCTCCATGATCCTCTGGAATAACCTCTAAGCACATGCTCCCCCTCCCCCGCTCCCAGTAACATCTCAGTTACTTTTTTGAATAAAATTAATTATTCTAATTTCTTCTTTTCTGAAATCTTCTTTGTTAATCTATCATTCCACTGGGTATTAAGAACTAGAAGATGAGGAAAGCACAATCCCTTATCTACTGTCTTTTTTTGGAGGGCGGTGGCCATATCTGGCAATGCTTAGGGGTTACCACTGGCTCTATATTTAGATATTATGCCTAATGGTGCTTGGAGGATCATATAAATTGCCAGGGATCAAACCTAGGTCAACGACGTACAAAGCAAGCACTTTATTTGTCGTACTATCATTCTGGCCCTCAGAAGTGTCTTAAAGCCTGGTTCCCATGCATTTATTATTGTCTTTGTTTCTTACTATGCTCCAAGTTCAGTTTTCTGATCACTAAATAACTGCATTATTTAATTTGGAACTGGAGTGATAGCATAGCAGGAAGGGCATTTGCTTAAATTTGGCCTACCTGGGTTCGACCTCCAGCATCCCATATGGTCCCCTGAAACTGTCAAGACTAATTCTTGAGTGTAGGGCCAAGAGTGACCTCTGAGCACTGCTTGGTGTGTCCCCCAAACAGAAAACAAACAAAAAATCCTAATATGTAATAAATATTTTAGCTTTGAAGTAGTTTGAAATGCTCCAATATTTCTTTTTTATTTATTTTCTCTTCTTCTTCTTTTTTTTTTTTTTTTTGATGGAGGTATTTGGGCCACATCTGGTGGTGTTAAGGGATTAACCCTGTGCTCATAAACTCATGGGAGTTTATGGGTGCTGGAAATCAGATCCCAGTCAGCTGTATGCAAGGTAAATGCTCCACCTTCTGTATTACCTCTCTAGCTTCTACTATTTCTTATTTTTGTGGAGACTGAAAGTAAATCTTGGCTGTGTACCCTAAAGTGGTACACCTGTAAATGGAAATTGGGGCCTCAATAAGAACATTGCCCAGTTGGACTGGAATGCAATTCTTTCAGCAAAAGTGCCTTGCTCTTTCCCCTCAGCTGAATATAGAAGTTTGGGAGGGGTATATATTATTTATTTTAAAATACTAGAAACAGTTACTACATTAGCCTGCCACCTTCTTTTTTTAAAGATTGAGCAATGCCAGTTCCTTTAACTGTTCTTCATAGATTGTATTTACTTACCACCGTCTGAGACTACTCCAAAGCTGTCTGACACATACCAGTTTGTTCAAAAGCTTCCCTCATGACATTTTGCTTTGTACTTGTTTTTCTTATCTATCAACACCTTAGTGCAGAACTGTGCAAAAAAAATTAAGCAGAGGGCCAGATAGTATAAGCATTAATGTGCTTACCTTGTATGCAGCTAACCCTAGTTCAGTCCCCTGCATTGTATATATTTATTCTCCTGAACATAGAACCAGAAGCAAGCCCTGAGAACAACTCCATGTGACCCCCAACCACCACCAAGCCCCCAATTAAATCAAATGCAATCAATCATCACCAACCCCCTCAATTAAATAAAATGCAATTTCATTATCTCAGAGCACTTTACGCAGTTTTCCATGAATCACAGAAAAAAAATTCTCAAAGTCAATAAGTAATAGGGGCCAAGCAGTAATATTCAGATTCTAATTTTGGGTAGAATTAGGTTTAAGTGTCCCTTCCTTTTCATCAGACTTACAGAATGTGCTGATTGGTTTGTCAAGAGCTAGTATTTTATTTAGGATGCTTGTCACAAACACTTTTACTAAAATTTTCCAGTGCTTAAGTGTATGTCAAAGTATTTCATCTGCAATCTCTTCTGCATCAAAAAGATTTTTTTTGTCAAAATGAAAGAAGCACATCTCCTTTCAAGCTGGCAATATAGAGCAAACAGTCAATGGGTCGCCAGTGTTCTCACATGCTAGATTAAAATATTTAAAAGCCCTTTTAAGATGGTGTTGTGGTCGACTCTTGTCTCTTTTGGGAATTATTTGGTTTCCTTCCTGAATTTACATCAGGGAGAAAAAGAGGCTTGATCTGCCCACAGCAAGAACAAGAAGTGGCTTTCACAGTAACTGATAGAAACAGAAAACTGGGATCAGATCCACCTAGAAAACTCTTTCACGTGAAAAGGGATGAAGTTTCAATTTTCCACTCCAATTTGGGCCAAAAAAGCTTCTTGAGAATTAAGAGCTGCTTATTTAAATTAAATAAAGAAAAAAATCTCTAACAAAAGCCAAGTATTGTCGTGGTTGCACTCAAGAGTCCAGTGGAGTTTAAAAAACCATGCCATGGAGAGTGTGAGGGCAGAATATGAAAGTCCACCAGGGTAAGATGTTCTATCATCCTCCAATCAGCCTGACTAGCCCAATTCTGATTTCTGATATTCCTAGGATAACTCACAAGCCAGCCTACTTATCACCCTGCTTCCCTAACTCAGAATTTCACTTCCAACCTACAAATTCAAGCCTAAGATACCAGCTCTACAGAGAACTCCCTACATCAAATAAAGGCTATTTAGCACAAAATCTGAGGGGAAAAAGACATAATGGAAAAAAATCTTAGAGGCATTCTCATTTGCCAGGAAGCCAGTTTTCACTGCAATATTCTATTGTGATGATCAAGAAAAGAAATGAGAAGTATACATACACATAAAAGAGAAAACTTTCCATTTCTCCTTTGTCCTCCCTACTTATGGCACCCTTCCTTGACCTTGATATATTATTCCATCTATGGCAAGAAAATAATGGAAAATGGCCTGTAGCTTAAGGTGTCCATAAAGTGGGAGAACTGGTAATTACCAACTTGACTGTTATTTGGTTATTCATTTCCTTAGGTAGAATGAAAAATAGAAAAGAAAGGATTAAAAAGAGGGCTGAAAATAGATAGATACTATAGCAGGTAGGGCTTTTGCTTGTGCTCTACTGACCAGGGTTTGATCCCCAGCATTACCACATATGGTCCCCTGAGTCAGTTAGGAGTAATCCCTGTGTGCAGAGTCATGAGTAATTCCTGAGCACTACTTGTGTGGTTCCAAAACAAACAAAAGAAAAGTAAAAATGCAATAGAAAGAGGTCTCAGAGGATCTAATTCAGAGTAGTAGAACATTTGTCACCTGTACCAGACTTTGTGTTCAATTTTGGCACCATTGAGGATAACCCCACCTGATGTCAGAACTGAACTATTGGACCCACATCATCAGGCTAAACATCACAGGAAGTGGAATGGCACTTTGGTGAGGGATGAGAGAATTGCTGAGTGCAAGAGGGGTAAAGATTTAAGATTTATTTTGAAGATGGAATCTACAACGTTAGGTTGGGAAGGACTTAAGGAACAGAAGAAATTTATACTGCCTTCTAGATCACTGGTTTTAAATAATTGGTTCTCAGGCTGGCACTGGTCCCATGTATGAAATGATTAAAAATCACCATCCTAGGTTAAAAGAGGACATATAGAGATATTTGGGATAGAAATTTTTTATTTTTCTGGGACAAAGAATGAGGCAATTTTTGTGCAACGTTTGAAAACCCAGTTAAAGTATCTGAACTAATCAGCCAAACAAAAGACAGGAACTGAAGCTTCTATAAAGATATGATTGTTGCTGAGGATAGGTTAATTTCCTCCATGAACACCAGCATAAATACACTGGGAACGTGGAAATTTGCTGGCAACTTGTGAAAGCAGTAAAGTTACTCCTGTTTCCCACTGAGTTTTCTGAGAGTTATTTATTCCTATAGTTCCCCACCCATTTGAATTCAGGTCATACCTGGCATTGTGAAATGTGCCAGGTCTTAATCTTGGATCAAAGTATTGGGGCAAGAACCATAGTAACTTGGCAGCTAGAAAGATAATATAGGAGGCAAGATGTTTGCGTTGCAAATGGTGGACCCTACTTTGAGCCCTGGCACTACCTGTGTTTCACCCCTTAACACTGCTGGGAAGTACTTCTGAGCACTACTGGCCCACCTTCCACACTCACCCTATTCATCCAAAAACTAAAACAAAAACTACAGTGACTTTCTTGATTTGGTTTCCTCAGTTTTTATTGATTGATCAACATGCTATTTATTTTATGTATTTTTTAAAATTTGTGGAGAGCCACAGTCAGTGGTGCTCAGGGATAACTCCTGACTCTGCATTTAGAAATCACTCCTGGCAGGCTTTAGGGATTATATGGAGGGTCCAAGAACAAGTCTGAGTTGGCTGCATGCAACATGCAAGGCAAAAATGCCCTGTCCACTATTGTTCCAGCTTCAATCACATGCTGTTTTAAAGAACTGATTCTAAACTATGACAGTGTGAACTTTGCTCACATTTAACTGAGAACTTTCTTTTGTTGTTGTTTTTTATTTTTGGGCCTTACCCGGTGACACTCAGGGGTTACTCCTGGCTATGCACTAGAAATCATTCCTGGCTTGGAGGACTATATGGGACACCAGGGGATCAAACCGAGGTCTGTCCTAAGTTAGCCACGTGCAAGGCAAAAGCCCTACCACTGCCCACTTGCGTCACCACTCTGGCCCCTTAATTGAGAACTTTCTAAGTGCCATGATTATGCAAACTCTTTGGGTGTGATGTTTTTGTATTCTCTTCTCTTTCTCTCTCTCTCTCTCTCTCTCTCTCTCTCTCTCTCTCTCTCTCTCTCTCTCCCTCCCTCCCTCCCTCCCTCTCTCTCTCTCTCTCTCTCTCTCTCTCTCTCTCTCTCTCTCTCTTTCTCTTTCTTTCTTAGGCCACACCTGGTGGTGCTCAAGGGTTACTCTTAGCTCTGCTAAGAATCACACATGAATCATTCCTGGTGGGATCAAGAAATCATATGAGATGCCAGGAATTAAACCCAGTTGGCCACATGTAAGGCAAACGCCCTACCAACTGTATCATTCGGCCCCAGTAATCTTTTTTGAAGCTGAACTTATCATGGCTTAGTCATTTGTTCAAATGTCAAGAACCTGAAGATGACTGAGTAAGAATTTGAACCATCAGTTCAAATATCAGAGCCCACTTTTTTTTTCATAGCCCACATTTTTATAATTTTTCTAAAAGAAAAAACTAGAATAGAAGAGAAAAAAGGAAAAGCTCTCAGGGGAGTTTGAGTTTTTTTCTCTCTATGTATAAAAACTTGAGTCACTCTGGTTGTTGAGTCTGGTTATTGGGCTTCACTGTCTCATCTGGTAGACCATAATAGAAGAGCCTGTCAGCACTCAGGCCCTCAATTCTGCCCATTGTCTGTGCTCCAGTTCTCAGGTTTTGCTCCACAACCAGGGCTCCTTGATCTCTTTCTTGGGTTTGTTATGATCAAGCCAAGATTTAGAGGTAGCCCTTTCTGTGGTTGGATCGAAGGCCCCCACGTCACTTGCTCACATGTGCTTTATGCTCCACTTTATCTTCAGCAGCAAGAGAAGAGAGAAACACCATTTCTTTGTGAAGAATTTGCAGTTAACATCAAGTCTTATGTCCAGCACCATATACCTAGCAGGTTATTACCAATTCTATGAAGATTTAAGATATTTTATTCTAGCTTAAAGGAACTTCCAGTGTCTGTAAAAGTTTCCTACCACACATTAAAATGTCCTAAATGTCCAACAACAAAGGACTGGTCAAGTTATGAGCATTGTCTTTTGGGAAACATATTAAAGATGGTTATAAAAATATTCATAATGAATTATATTGGTTTCATAAGTTTGTATCACTTGCTTGTGAAGGTAAAATAAGATTATGTTAACATTTTGTATACCAGGAGCCAGAGAAGTGGTGCAAGTGGTAGGACATTTGCCTTGCATGCGCTAACCTAGGACAAACCACATCCCCCGGCATCCCATATGGTCCTCCAAGCCAGGAACAATTTCTGAGTGCAAAGCCAGGAGTAATTCCTGAGTGTCACTGGGTGCGGCCCAAAAACAAAACAAAAACAAAAACAAAAACAAAACAAAACAAATATTTTGTATACCATGAAAAAATACATACAAATCTCTATAAAATCAAGAAAATAAAAATTATATCAACTATCTTCTCCCGACCATGATGGATTGAAAATAGAAGTGAATAACAAACAGAAATGAAAAAAATAGCATTAACACCTGGAAATTAAAGCTCATTACTGAATAATTGGATCATAGACAAAATCAAGAAGGAAATCAAAAAACTCCTGGAAATGGGGCTGAAGCACAATGGAGAGGGCATTTGTTTTGTAGGCAGCCTACCCAGGCTTGATTCCCGGTATCCCATTTGGCACCCTGAGACTGCCAGGAGTGACTCCTGAGTGCAGAGCCATAAGTAAGCCCTGAGTGCGCCACTGGATGTGGCACTCAAAAAATAAAAACAAACAAACAAACAAAAAAAGATTCCTAGAAACAAATGAGAATGAAAACATGAATTATCAGAATTTGTGGGACACAACAAAACAAGTATTAAGGGGAAAATTTATAGCTTTGCAAGCATTCAATAGGAAGGAAGGAAGGCCTACATAATGAAATTGAAAAATGTTTAGCAAAATGAGCCAAAAGTAGCAGGCAGAAGGAAATAATAAAACTCAGAACAGAACTTAATGAGATGGACGCCCAGAAAACAATCCAAAAGATCAATGAAAGCACAATTTGTTTCTTTGAAAAATTAAACAAGATTGAAAAACCATTAGTAAAACAAAGAAAGGGAGAGAGAGAAACTTAATAAATAGAATAAAAATTGAAAAGGGGGATGTTACTACAGATACTAAAGAAATAAAAAATAACCTGAGTTTATTTTGAGAATCTTTACACTACAAAACAAGAGAACTTGGGAAAAAATGAATAAACTTTTGTACTCCTATAACCTCCCAAGGTTGAACCAAGATGATCTCGAATACCTGAACAGACCTATCATGATAGAGGAAATTGAAGTGATTATCAAAAGGCTTCTCAAAAACTAAAGCCCAGATGGATTTAAAATCTTTAAAAAGGTTCTTTTCAGATTCTTTCAGGAAACTGAAGAAAAAGAAACACTACCAAATAGTTTCTATGAAGCTAACATCACCCTGATACCAAAAGTTGACAGAGACAACAGAGACAACACACACACACACACACACACACACACACACACACACACACAAATTAAAAGCCATTGTCCATGATGAACACAGATGTAAATATTCTCAACAAAATACCAGCAAATAGAATTCAACAAGTCATCAAGAAGATTATACACCATGACCAAGTAGAATTCATTCCGGAATGGTTTAATATATGCATATTAATCAATATAATATGCTATGTCATATAAAAGAAAACAATCATATCATGATATCAATAGATGCAAAGGAAACATTTGACAAGGTTCAGGCCACATTCTGATTAAAAAAAAAAATCTCAAAAAGATGAGCATTGAGGGGGCTGGAGAAATAGCACAGCAGATAGGGTGTTTGCCTTGCACATGGCCAACCCTAGTTTGATTTCTCATATCCCTATAGTTCCCCCAGCATTGCCAGAACACCGCTGTGTATGCCCCCACCCGCCAAAGATGGGAATTGAAGAAACTTTCCTCAATATAGTTAAAGCCATCTACTACAAACTCATAGTAACCATTTGTCAAAGAAATGGATCAAACACTCCTGAAATTCATATGGAACAATAAACATCTACGAATAGCTAAAGTAATTCTTGGGTAAAAATATGGGAGACACCACTTTCCACAACCTTCGCCTGTACTATAAAGTAGTAGTCATTAAAACAGCATAGTACTGGAATAGGGCCCGGAGAGATAGCACAGCGGCGTTTGCCTTGCAAGCAGCCGATCCAGGACCAAAGGTGGTTGGTTCAAATCCCTGTGTCCTATATGGTCCCCGTCCCTCATATGGTCCCCGTGCCTGCCAGGAGCTATTTCTGAGCAGACAGCCAGGAGTAACCTCTGAGCCGCGCTGGGTGTGACCCAAAAACAAACAAACAAACAAAAAAAACAGCATAGTACTGGAATAAAGACAGTTCCTCAGATCAATTGAATAGACTTAAATATTTTAAGACTGACTTGCACGCAGTTCAATTAATTGATTGTTTAATCTTTAATAAATCAATTAATTGTACAAGAAATACAAAGTGGACCAAGTAAAGCCTCTTTAAAAAGTGTTGCTGGGATGGGGCTGGATTGATAGCACAGTAGGGCATTTACTTTACATATGGCAGATCCAGGACAAACCTGGCTTGATCCCTGTCGTCCCATATGGTCCACCTAGTCAGGAGCAATTTCTGAGCACATAGCCAGGAGTAACCCCTGAGTGTCACCGAGTGTGGCCCAAAATCCAACATATATATACATGTGTGTGTGTATGTGTGTGTAGCTTGTTCTTCCTCAAGTTAATTACCATCTGACCTAAAAGAGTGGTGAGTGCAGTTAGAAAAATAACTACACTGACAGCTACCATCACAATGTTAATGAGTGAGAGAAGTAGAATGCCTGTTTGGAATACAGGCAGGGAGTGGGGAAGGACGGAGATTGGGGACATTGGTGGTGGGAATGTTGTACTGATGATGGGGGTGTTCTTTGTATGACTGAAACCCAACTACAATCATGTTTGTAATCACGGTGTTTAAATAAAGACATTATTTTTAAAAAAAGAGTATTTGCTGAATGAAATGAGTCAGCGGAAGAGGGATAGACATAGAATGAGCTCACTCATTTGTGGGATGTAAGAAAAAAACAAGACAGTATGGTATTACTATTCAGAGACAATAGAAATGAGGGCCAGGAGGACCAGTCCATGGTAGGAAGTTTGCCACAAATAGTGGAGCAGTGCACTAAGGATAGAGAAGGGGCCACTATGACAATGATATTTTGAACTAATAATTATGAATAATAACTGGGTGTTGAATGGAAATAAGTTGACATGCCTGGTACCCATCCAGTAACAATAGTGCAAATTTACAAAAGGAAAGAGAGAGAAGGAGAGTAAAATACCTGCCCCAGAGACAGGCAGGGAGAGGGTGGGAGGGAAATTGAGGACATTGGTAGAGAGAAATGTTCATGGGTGAAGAGTAGTGTACATTATCAGGCAGAAACCCAATCATGAACAACTTTGTAATCAGTATTTATTTTCATTTTTTGGGGGGGTCACACCCAGCAGCACTCAGGCATTACTCCTGGCTCTATGCTCAGAAATCGCTCCTGGCAGACTCAGGGGACTAAATGGGATGCCAGGATTCAAACCACTGACCTTCTGCATGGAAGGCAAACGCCCTATCTCCATGCTATCTCTCCGGTCCCATAATCATAGTATTTAAATGAAAGGAAAAGTTAAATTTTTCATTATTTTCTTTTCTTCATTATAGTTTATTTTAAATATTTGATTCAGGAACTACATACTACGTAATATCAACAATATCATAGACGAATGAAACTGTCTAGAGACAGTAAAACATCAGTGATTTTCAGGGCCTTTGGGGGAGGGCAGAAGACATGAAACATAAACAGGTGAAGCCCAGGTAATTTTTAGGCAATGAAACTATTTTGTGTGGTGCTATAATAGTAGATATATGTCATTAAGCAATCACTAGATCCTTTGGGATATACAAAACAAAGGAGGAAACCTATGCTGTCTATGGACTTTACTTAATACTATCAACATTGGTTCAATCCTAACAGACCTCAGGTAAGACATAATATAATAACGTATCTATGTTAAAATGCATTACTTATCAAAACAGTCAAAATATGAAAACAACCCAGATGTTCAACAACAAAAGAATGGATAATGAAGTTGTATTATATATACACACAATGTAATACTATATAGGTCCCCCAAAATGAGGAATTCATGCAATCATTGCAACTTGGAAAGAACTGAAGGCTCTTAAGGGAATTAAATCAAAAAGAAAAGGACAAAGACTGGATGTTTACACTAATTTTATGTATGTAAAATTACATGTCAAGAGAATTGAAGGGATCAAACAGCAGGAAAACCATTGCCTCTAAATTACAGGAACAAAAATGCCAAGGAAGGGGACTGGAGTTATCACAGCAGGCAGGTCATTTGCCTTGCATGCGCCTGACCTGGGTTCCATCCCCAGCATTTTTCAAGTTTCTCTATGTTTGCCCAGAGTGATTTCTGAGTGCAGAGCCAGGGTTAACCTCTGAGCACAACTGAGTGTGGCCCTGAAACAAATTAATAATAAATATGCCAAGGAAAAATATAAATGGGGGAAATTGAAGAAAGGGGATTTCTGGAAGTAATATAGGGGCAAGAGACAAGGATCCTTAAACTTCTCTGTGGTATGGTAGTGAAGTACCTGTACTCTAAACAGCTAGATCCACCCCTACTGAATGCATGGGATCCAAAGTAAAATAATTAAATTAAAAAAAAGTATTTGTCAAGTATTTATGTTGGGGGATGGGAGGGAGCCTCGAGTCACAGGGTGGAGGGATTGGATGTGGGAAATTTATATGAAATAAACAATTTATATGCCTGAAATAAATATAAAACGACATTGTCTAAATAATGTTTTTAAAGGAAAGAGACATAGAAAAGAAAAAAAAAAGATTATCAATAAGAGGGAGTTCTCTTTCTCGTTGTCTCTGTATGCTTATGTAGAAAAGAATGTGAGAGGGCCCAAAGCGATAGTACAGTGGGTAAGGTGCTTGCATTACACACAGCCAACCTGGGTTCAATCCCTGCCATCCTATTCCCACAGGAGTGATTCCTGAGTGCAGAACCAGTAGTAATTCCTGACACCACTGGATGTGCTCTCCAACCCCCCCCCAAAAAAAAAGAAAAAGAAAGAAAGGGGTAAAAGAAAGTTTATGGGAACTCCTTATATTTTTTGCTTAACTTCTGTATAAACTTAAAAGCATCTAACAAAGTTTTAATTAAAATAATAATTCTATAATTCAAACATGCTGGAAAATACAATAATATAATGAGTACACATATAATCATCACATAGAGTTAATACGTTAAAGTTCTATTTATTATTATTATTATTATTATTATTATTATTTGGTTTTTGGGTCACACCCAGCAGTGCTCAGGGGTTACTCCTGGCTCAATACTCAGAAATCGCTCCTGGTAGGCTCGGGAGACCTTATGGGATGCCGGGATTTGAACCTTTGTCCTTCTGCATGCCAGGCAAATGCCTTACCTCTATTCCATCTCCCAGGCCCATAAGTTAAGATTTTATTCTATTTTTTTAGTTCTTATTTTTTTAATTTGGAGGAAGGATGTTAGGGGTACACCCCTAGTACTATTCTTGGCTTTGTGCTCAGGATTATGGCGCTTAGGTCCCGATAATGCTTAGTGGCAAATTTGGTACCAGGGATCAACTTGGGGTTGGCCCCATGCAAGTCAAGAGCCTTTCATTCTTTACTATTTCTCTGACCATCTCTTTGTGTGTTGTGTTATTTGGTTTTGAGTCATAGCTGGTGGTGGTGCTCAGGGCTTAACTACTCCTGGTTTTGTGCTCAGAGATCACTCTTGGTGGTGTTTGAGGAGCTATATGCGTTGGAAATCAAATGCAGGCTGATGGAGTACAAGTGTCCTGCCTGCTGTATTATCAGTACCCTTTGATCTCATTTTAAAAGAAATAATATCCAGTAATTACCTCCTCAGACTCCTAATTTTAACCTCTTTTCATCAATTTTTCTATGTTTTTAAATATCTGGTTTTAATATTTTCTTCTCAAACATATAATTATATGTCTAGCTTTAAAATGAGCCTTTACATTAATCTTATATTAAGAATTACATGTTTCTATATGTGAACTTATTATTTATTCATTCTTAATGATGACTACATAATTACATTATATAGAAGTACTTATTATATTTAATAAAAAAACAATGCAGAAAACATCATGTATAGTACAGCATAGAACACCTACATTTTTAATACAATGCTACAGTGACAAATATAAAAATGTGCCCTAGTTTGGAATTGTAATATTATGGGTAGTTTTCCATATTTTTAAACTTTGTACAATGTGTAAGCATTGAGTTTATGATTATTTTAAAATTCAGGCTGAAAACATACAATCCTACTGGAACAGGAGCTTGAGCAGTGTATTCTGGGAAATTATTATCTCCCTTCCCTCCTCTGTTAGCAGAGCCCCTCTATAAGCTGCAAGTAGCTTTGTATTCTTTCACCCAATCATTTTGCAGGGCCAGCAGCTGGCCTTATATCTCCCTGTATCAATAGCTGTCTCTTGCTGGTCTCTATGGCACATTTGGTTGGTTTCTGCTGCCTAATACCCGCAATGCAATTACCAGATTGGCTATAATTATGCCTGCAGTTATATTATAGGATTGGATATAAATATACTTACTACATGTGAAGAGTTTATTTCTGTTCACAGTTTACCATCTGTCTGCAGCACACCCTTTTTCCTAGCTGAGATGGCGAAGGCAGAGCACAATTCAGAATGGAACAGGAATCAGATGGTCAGTTTAAACAACCAGTGTAAAAATAATGTGATGGGGGGCCGGGCGGTGGCGCTAAAGGTAAGGTGCCTGCCTTGCCTGCACTAGCCTTGGACGGACCACGGTTCGATCCCCCGGTGTCCCATATGGTCCCCCAAGCCAGGAGCAACTTCTGAGCACATAGCCAGGAGTAACCCCTGAGCGTTACCGGGTGTGGCCCAAAAACCAAAAAAAAAAAAAAAATGTGATGGGACCACAGTATCAGGGATCAGAGGAGAGAGGCAGCAGGTATGTTGAGGTCTAAGCAATTTCCCCCCTCAACCCTGAGTTTAGAATTAAGCTTAATCAAGCTGGTTGAGTCTAAGTCACAGAACAGGTAGATGTGAAGCTCCTCCTCTGAGAAAGCTATCCTTATCACCTCTTTATTTCATGTTCTCTGTCAGTTGGATAGTTTAGCTTCTTGTCCTCCTGTATCATTGAAGTCAATTCAGAACAATTTCATAGATGCCTAATAAAGTCTTCCTCCTGACTTATCTGCTTCTCTCAATGGCAGGAGTAGGGAATCCTTTTACTAAGGACTATTTTGATATTTATAACATTCATTGACCATGCAGTATAGGCAGATGTGTCACAGGCAGCTGACAAGAAGTGTTTAAGTCTGAGTTGCCGTGTTCCAGGCTATGTCACATGATTACCAGGCCATATACAGCTTATAAGGGAGACATACTCCTGCTCAATGACAGCATCATGATCTTAGACATCCCTCTTTGATCACTTTTTACTTAGTTCTTGATCCCCAATAGAAAGAACTTTTTACATCTTTTTACAAATTCATAAAAGAATTCTCAGGTCTACTATATTCCTGACTCATGGTAATAAATAAATCTTTGTTTAATGAATAAATAAGTAGTGAAGGCAATGTCTCTACCTTTCTGTGTCCCCTGGTCTTCATCCTTGTTCCAACCCTTATTACTTCACATAGAGACTCTTGAAGTAAACACTCAATTGGTTGTTCTGCACCTAATCTTTCTTGAATCAAATTCATCCTGCTGCCACCAACAGATAGGTTTTTCCTTACATACCATCTCCACCACTCTACCCACCAGTTTAATAACTTTTGTTAACTCCTTCTTGGCACTCAGAAAGAAAGCACAAACTTAACTTGCAAGACCACTGCACTCTACTTCCAAATAACATCTCTGGCCTGATGTTTAAAACCATTTACTTTCCTTCATTCTTTGTTCTCGTACTTCTTGTACATAACCACCTCCGTGACTTGTCTATTTAGAAAGCCACTTGGCAATTCAAAATAGAATGACTTGACTCAGGGAAGTAAAGAAAGACTCTCATGAACACAAGTGGGGGAATTGGGTTCTAGGCAAACAGCTGAGTTTACTAGGAGCCATCAGAGAGCTAGTTCCAAGAAAACCATTATGGACAAACTACAGCCCAATTTCCCTTATGGAGAAATTAAACAAACACAAGAGTGACCAGAAAACCAAAAACACAAACTAATATTCAAGACATTATAGTCAATATGATTCAGGTTGAGAGCATTGAGGCGTGCTTAGATCAGTATGTGCCAGCCACTATGCCCAGCAGAGCTGAAATCAGCATGTTGTTTAGTAATGCTAGGCCATACAATAATTCTGTGGCACTGGTAAGTTTAAAATAAACAATTCCAATATCCTTAAAAAAGTAATAGAATAAAATGTATTATCACAAAGTGTTGTTTCCAAAACAGTTCTAAATATAAAGAGAAATTTGACAAGACATAATACATTTTGATACAGATGATTACATTTTTTTTGCTTATCAAATTTAAGTTTATTGTGGTGCTGGGGATTGAATCTGGGTTGGGTGTGTGTAAGGCAGGCACCACTATTTCGGTGACATCTGATTTTTTTGTTGTTGTTAATTTTAGGTGATACCCAGTGATACTCGGGTGCTCCTGGTGGTGCTTAGGGGGTCCACTTGGGCTACAGAAGATCGAGCCAACTATGTGCAAGGTAACTGTCTCTCTGTATTATTTCTCTGGTCCTCGTTTCTCATTTTAAAATAATGATTATCTTTTGGTGATAATGTTTCCCCAGCAGTGTCCAGGAACCCAAGGCCTACCCTGGCAGTACTAGACCCAGCAATGATTCTTGACATTTAAGTGCTGGGGTCCAGCAAAAGAGTGAAGTTCAGGATAGGGCCTTCTCTATTACTGCTGGGGTAGCAAATGTGGTGCTACAAATCAGATTCATTTATTCAAGGCATGTGCTTTAGCTCATTGAGCTATTCCCTGGCACTATAATGATTATTCTTACCAGTAGAATATTCAAGCAAAAACTAAACTTAAAGTGACAGAAAGTGATACGATTAAAAACCTACTCTAGTTTATGTTTTATAAATATTAATTAATAGTTAATATATTTGTGATTTGCTTTCTTTTGAAGTTTATAATAATGAACCTTGCTAATTATAATTGTATACTTGATACAGAGGGTGATTTAGAAACATGGAGGTTAGTGTTTGCTTGCAAAACTGAAAGTGCTCGCATCTCTCACCCATTGGCTGACAGATTTCTCCACTGCAACCCTCAAATCTTGGCAATTACTAAGTTCAAGCCTTTGAAATCATGAGTGGGAGAATTTTCCTGGCCTTGTCCACAGAAACTGGGACAAGAATTACCAGAGAAGCATCACAACAATAAAATGTAATGTTGTGGCATCCCAGGGGAAATAACACTAGATTGAAATGCATTTTCGCATCATTGATTTTCCCTGCTGATTGAGCCCTGTTTATCTCATTTGTCAGACCAGCCTCAAAGTGCATGAACTATATGTGCCTCATTTATTTCCAATAGATTGATTCTGTGAGGATTGCAAGTTGGCCATCTTGAATTGCAGCCTGCAGGAATCTGCTTGGACTCAGGCATTGGAACAGCAGCTACTACAGCTCTAATCACTGAGAAAAGAGACTGGAAAGAAGCAAAAGGACACAAAGACAACAGGAACCTTAAATCTTGTAGAAACAGGCAGGGTAACATAAAGACAGACTGGAAAACAAGGCTCATTTCTGCTTTCTATTCTTTTTCTCTCAGGAATAATTCTTGGTATCTTCCTTTTTCTTTCTTTCTTTCTTTCTTTTTTTTTTTTTTCTTTTGGCTTTTGGGCCACACCCGGTGGTGCTCAGGGGTGACTCCTGGCTGTTTGCTCAGAAATAGCTCCTGGCAGGCACGGGGGACCATATGGGACACTGGGATTCGAACCAACCACCTTTGGTCCTGGATCGGCTGCTTGCAAGGCAAACGCCACTGTGCTATCTCTCCGGGCCCAATATCTTCCTTTTTCTATTCTCTCTCTCAGTCTCTCTCTCTTACCTTAGCTCCTATTCTAAAGAAAAATAAAGCTAACATTTAAAAAGGAATCAAATTAAATAATTTAAAGATTAGCGTTGGAAACAGTGGAGGCTGAACCACTTAAAATTTGATGTTTAGAAAGCAAACCAGAATAATGAATTGCACATGCAGTAAAATATTGCTTTATAGAAAGTATATGCTGCTAATGGTCACCAGGACCTCCCTTGGTAGTTCCAATTGACCATGTAGGGCCAGGGATGGACAGGGAAGTGCTGAAAGCTTCCCACATGTGAAGCATATGCTCTACCATTTCAGCTACAATTGGCCCTTGGATTTTTTTCCTTTAAACTTTTTGTACTTTCAAGTTTGTTTAAAATTATAATAGCAAACATCTTCATAAGTTTTAATAAAATACATCTATTATAATAAATAAATAATAAAGTGGTCTACACTAAACTTTTAATAGGGTCTTCATTCTGCCAGTTAAAAAATGTAAACTAAACATAACATATTGCTTGCTCTTCCTCAAAAAGTTAATTACCGGATAACCTAGAAATCCTACTACTATGTATTGACCAAGAGAATTACAAACACATGTTCCTATATAAAAATTTAGACATGTATGTTAGTAGAAGCATTAGTCAGAGTGAAAACAACTGAAATGTCTATCTACTGATGAAGGGATAAACAAACCATATATATAATTTTGATATATAAAATTTATGTATATATATATATGCAGGGAAATATGTTATAAAAAAAGAACAAAATTCTAGCATACACTCCAACAAGGATGCACCTTGGAAACATTCTAAATGAAAGAAATCAGAAAGAGAACATTATATTGAAGAATTCTATGTCTATGAGATATCTTTGAATAGGCAAATTCGTAGAGACAAAATATGCTACAGATAGCCAGAGATTGAGGCAGAAGAAAAAAACACTTTAGCTGATACTATTACAGGACTTTTTTTTTTTGGTTTTTGGGCCACACCTATTTGATGCTCAGGGGTTACTCCTGGCTAAGCGCTCAGAAATTGCCCCTGGCTTGGGACAAGACAAAGGAGCTGCAGTCCTTTCTTGGCTAGCGCTTGCAAGGCGCTACCTTACCTCTAGCGCCACCTCGCCGGCCCCAGGACTTCTTTTTAAAGTGATGACAATATTCTGGATTTAATAATATTGTACTGTTTGCATAATCTTTTTTGTTTTTGTTTTTGTTTTTGCATCACATCCGGCAGCTCTCAGGGGTTACTCCTGGCTCTATGATCAGAAATAGCTCCTGGCAGGCTCGGGGGACCACATGGGATGCCAGGATTCGAACCACCTACTTTCTGCATGCAAGGCAAACGACCTACCTCCATGCTATCTCTCCAGCCCCATGTTTGCATAATCTTAAGAAACTTCTAAAACAGAACCAGAAAGATAGTATAGCAAATAAGGTTTGTATGTGCATAACTAGAGTTTGATTCCCAGTACCAAAGATAGTCCCCACTAGATTTTGGGTGTGTTGACTACAAGGTCTTGTCCCATTTTCTGCTTCTGGCATTCTAGAGAACTTCTTAATTTTTTTCCATTTCTTTCTTTTCTTCAAAAAAATTCTTTAACTATGTATAGACAGTTATATAAAATATGTATACAAAAATATTGTTAACAATAAAATCATTGCAAACCCTCTACTTGCTCTACTATTACTCTGGCCCATAGATAATTATTTTCAAACAATATTTTATAATCATCACGTTTAGTTATTTGACCCAATATGTGGTCATATCCCACAAGTTAAATTTTGCTCTGGGATAAAATGAAATAGATACCTGATATTGGTTAATTGAATTATTTGAGAATTCTCTTTCCACAATATAAAGGCTACCAGCTAACTCTCTTCCCCTATTCTCTCTCCCACCCCTAAATTAATTGTCTGGGTGATGAAAACCCTGAACTACATGGGACCACATATAAGATATTCTGGAATGAGAGCAAAGCAGGTTTTAGCTGATACAAGGTGGTGGAATCACATAGTTAAGCCTATAAGAATCACACTGAGTCGGGGTCAGTGAACAGGTTCTCTAGGCCCAACGGAAGCGAGAGGTGTCTCAGTCTACCTTTCCCTTGCACAAAGTTCAGTTGCTTTATTCCCTAATATGCTAAAGAAATATGCTAAAGAAATATGCTAAAATGCTAAAGAAAGCATTTTTAAAGACTCTCCTTGAGATTGAGAGTTAGACAAATAGGTAGACAATGCAAGCATTGCATAGATTGCTAACCTGAACAGGGGATTCAACATGTTTGGAAAGAATTGACTTTGTAAGATTTCCTTTCACAGAAAACCTTGAATGCCTAGAGGCATTCAAATGGTTGGGAAAGTAGGAAGTAAGATTCCTCAGTTGTCATGTAAGTATAAACTTTTTTCTGACAACTGACAACAGGACAAATAAATTTGAGTGCTGGACAGATTTACTGAGGCTATGGAGCGATACCTAATAGGCATGGCCGCCATCTTCCCTTTTGCTCTTTCTCTGCACAGCACTCAGTATCTCCTCTTAATAAAAGCTGACAGTGTTATTAACCTTCCCAGGGCACCCGTGTGGCTCAATTTGGCCCTGTGTAATGAGTTCCTCAGTGAACTCTTCCAGTCATTCCTGACAAGCTTCCAACAGCTTCCAGAATGTCAGTTATTCCCTTAACACCATTGTTGTTGATTTTTAAACCTTGTTAAGGTTACATAAGCTAAGTAAGGCTAGTTGCACCATTTTTGAAGTTTGTGGTATTTTTCCCCTCAGGCCATTTAATTATCTTCTCTCTCTTGCTGTTTCTCTAGCTTCCTATGGCTCTCCTTTTTCTCCTGTACCGGCCTCCTTTCCTCTTCGCTCTCTCCTGGTTTCCTCTGTTTACCTTCCACTTCAATCAGAACCATCAACTGAAGTCACCAATCCTAAAAAAAATTGTTTCTCTCAAGCAAACACTTCATTAATCAAATTATGTCAAGTAGTGAGTCTCGTAGAGTGAGCTCAGCACATTGTAATCAATGAATCTCTTGCTTAGCCAGAGAACATGGATCCCCCAGTAGTTACCTTATGATTATTCTCTCTTCCATTTCTCCTTCCAAACCTCTAAGGCAGGCCTTTCCCTTGATCTAATGCAAAAAAGTATGTTCACTACTTTTGATTTATATCAGAGAACAATTTAAGAAACATTTTAATGATTTATTTTGACTATCACCTAAAGCAATCTTAAAGCCAATTCTCACATCTATGGTTGAATACAAAAAGTTATATAGAATTCAGATTCTATTGTGTATACATGCTTTTTTTTAATACTAATTTTTTCTTCATGTTTGGTTGTGGGTGGTGGAGTGGTGGCAGGGTGGTGGTGGTGGTGGTGGAGTGGTGGTTCTTTGTTTGTTTTTTATTTTTTGTGTGTATACATGCTTTTACTCAAGTAAGAGCACAAAACAAATCAAAACTAGTGTTTTCAGATCTAGAAATAGAGGCCCAGTGTCAGGCATTTGGGGTTACTGATTCATTCTCACCTTGACTCTCTCTTCCAAACAGAAAGATATATTCTGCTTTTTTTTTTTTTTTTTTTTTTTTTGATTTTTGGGTCGCACCTGGCAGCGCTCAGGGGTTACTCCTGGCTCTATGCTCAGAAATTGCCCTCGGCAGGCACAGGGGACCATATGGGATGCCAGGATTCGAACCACCGACCTTCTGCATGAAAGGCAAACGCCTTACCTCCATGCTATCTCTCCGGCCCCCATATTCTGCTTTTCTAATTTTTATTTGGGAGCCACGCACAGCAAAGCTCAGGACTTACTCCTGACTGCACTCAATCATTATTCCTGGTGGCACTTGGGGGACCATATGCAATGCCAGGGATCAAACCCAGGTCAGCCAAGTGCAAGGCAAGTACCCTGTCTGCTTCACTATGCTCCAGCACCATGCTTTTCTGTTTTTGTTTGTTTGTTTGTTTGTTTTTGGTTTTTGGATCATACCCAGTGATGCTCAGGGGTTACTCCTGGCTATGTGCTCAGAAATTGCTCCTGGCTTGGGGACCACAACCGTGGTATGTCCTAGGCTAGCATGGGCAAGGCAGACAAATGCCTTACTGCTTGTGCCACTGCCCCGGCCCCGCTTTTCTCATTTTTTACCCGGTAGTGTAGACTTCTCCTGACCAATGCTATCCATTTTACCAAACTTCTCCAAAGTATCGCTGACATCCAAAGAATGTAGAATTCTGGATCTGGAATTCTTTGATCTTCAACTTAGCTATGTTCCCACAGACATGAGAGTCTAGCTGGTTTTCTTTTTCTTTCCCTTTATTTCTCTCCTTCCTTCTTTATTCTTTTTTTTTTTTTTTGAGGGGGGTAGGTAGGTGTGTATATCTGACGTGCTCAGAGAACCTTACAGTGCCGGGGATGAAACCTGGGCCTCCTACATGCAAAGCATGCATTTAGTCCATTTAATGGTCTCTCCAGCCACCATCCTGTTTACCTGTACTTAATCAGTACGAAGGAAAAGACTTGGAGACAGTGGAAATAGTTTAAATAGCTGAAAGTATGTACCTTTTTCAGAGGGAGACCTCACAAAAAAACCTAGTGATGCTCAGAAATTAGTGCTGGCTCTGCGCTCAGAAATCACTCCTGGCAGGCTCAGAGGACCATAATGGGATGCCTGGGATCAAACCCAGTCAGCCATGTGCAAGGCAAATGCTCTACCACTGTCTATCACTCTGGCCCTGGGTTCAATTCTTGAGTATTGGTTAGTAGTGCCTGCCCCTCCCACCCTCTCCCCCTACACACACACACACACACACACACACACACACACACACACACACACACACACAAAGGGCATAAAAGGAAAGAAAGAGTTGGTTGTTTAAGGAACTTTTGCTCTTTCCTATACTTGCTTTACCCTCTTTAGGATGCTACAAAGGAATTTACCTACTTCTGTTATTGTGGCACTGATGGTACTCAAGAGATCAAACCCTTATGCATGCCTCATACATGCAAGGCTAGACATGTCTGTATCACTTGAGTTACATCTACTTCTTGAGGGCCTGTATCTCAGTTGTTCCCTTTCATACTTTCAACTACAGCTCAGAAGTGAACTCTTGAAGGGTTGCATTTTTCTTACTGACAGGAGATGTGAAAACTTATATGAGACACATTACATGGTGGAGGAGCCATGTCCACAACTTAATCACTGTTCTCATGAATATCCTTATATGATCTATCTTAGTAACCATCTCTCCCAGTTTATGTGATCCTGGAGATGGAGGAAAATTTGATGACTTTAAGTTATCCTCTGCAAATTCTTGCCCTCCCTCCATCTCCTAATTGCTCAGACTTACAGTCTGATTGGGGGATGTTTTCTACAGACTGTTTATGATCTTATTTGTGTGCTCAATTCCCCTACATATTATTTTTATTTCTCTTCAACAGCAGAAGAACTGCTGGGAATGATCAGCTGCTCATGAAAAGAAAATGAGGAAGATTAAATTTAACTTAAGCACATTTTCTTGAACAGTATGTAAAGCACATCACTAAGCACTGTTTAAGGTGAGTAGACACAAACAAGGGCCTCATGGAATCTACAATCTGTGCTTGAGAAGGTAAGGAAGAAGACTGCAAACAAATATAGATATTTCAAGTCAAGTATGTTAAATTCCTTCAGAAAGAAATAAATGAAGTAAGACAGGGGTGGGGGCTGTAAGCTTTACATTTTCTTGGGGAAGCAGGAATAAGTGAAAAATGGTGAGATGGATGAGTCAGAGACAGATTTAACCACTGGGGTCTTTATTAGGGGGTACTTCGGGTGCTGACAGTCTCCAGCTGCTGACGTAGGATCATATAGCTCACACTGGCAGGAAAGGGCACTGGATGAGGTAGAAGGTTCCATCTCCCCTACAAGCAGGTCAGATGGATTTTTGTGGCGATCTTCATCACATATGGTAGAAGCCAACATCTTTTTTCCCCTGCAGTTAGTCCCTCTGACTTAGGATATGGGCCGAAAACCAATGTCTTCAGGCCTGTTGAGTTTGGGGACTGCCTGATTTTTCTTCCAGCAAGTCTTTTTTTTTTTTTTTTTGAAAAGTCCATTCATAAAACTTTTATTCCACTTACATGAACTTAATACATGTGTTCTTAACAATTATGCTTGGATTGTTCATGAAAATTTCATAAGACATTAAGCAAAGTTAGCCATCATCTCAAGTTATTTCCCTATTAACTATTTTTATTTATTTTTTATTTATTTATTTTGGTTTTTGGGTCACACCCAGCGGTGCTCAGGGGTTACTCCTGGTTGTCTGCTCAGAAATAGCTCCTGGCAGGCACGGAGGACCATATGGGACACCGGGATTCGAACCAACCACCTTTGGTCCTGGATCGGCTGCTTGCAAACAGCGGCAAACGCCGCTGTGCTATCTCTCCGGGCCCCCTGTTAACTATTTTTACAGCACATGCATGTTAGGCAAGTATCAAAAAAAAAAAAATCACAAAAGCAAAAAAAAAAAAACAAAACAAAACAAAAAACTACAAAAGTGAAATACATTGAGTTTTGTTTGCTATGCTTGACATACATGAAGTCATGGATATCAAGCAATTCATTTTTACTGCATTTTTACTTGTACATTTGTTCTTAGGTTGCCTAAAACATTTAAATACAAATAAAATGTGTGTAGCAAAAATAATGAGAGCAAACAGCAGGTAACTTTACAAATAATGGAATGTGAGCCATTTCTGCCCTTATCCAGAGTAAATTGGGGGTCACAACTTTGTCTAGAGACACTTCTGCAGCCCTCCAGCAAGTCTTACAATAAGAACATGTGATATAAAAGAATTTGGGCTGGAAAAGCCCAAAGCCCAAGCTTTACTCCAGACATGTACCCTGGGTAAAAGGCCTTTCTTTCTCTTTCTCCTTTTCCCAATAGGCCACATCATTTATGGGCTCACATCCAAATGAGGATGTGGGGGACCCTTCTTTCAAAATGAACTTCCAGATAACAAGAACAGAGCAATAAGACAAGCCTGAGATCTTTTCTAGATAGGTAGCATCCCTCTGAAGAAAGTGTTTCAGGGTCTTTGCTGCTTTGGTAGGCACAGACTCATTTTGCACCAGTGCCTAGTACAGTGTCTGTTGAGCAGATAAAGCAGTTGAATAATTAAAGTCAAGAAATGAAATGACGGGGCTGGAGAGATAGCATGGAGGTAAGGTGTTTGCCTTGCACGCAGAAGGTCGGTGGTTTGAATCCTGGCATCCCATATGGTTCCCCGAGATTGCCAGGAGTGATTTATGAGCTTAGAGCGCTGCTGGGTGTGACCCAAAAACCAAAAAAAAAAAAAAGTGAAATGACATTATTATGCCTGATAGTTTTGTGGGTTGCTTTAAAGTTAAAATGTTCTTAGACCACAGTTTTGAACATCTGTTGGGTGAGACATTTGAGATGAATCTTGAAGAATAGGATTTTCTCGTGTTTTCTTTTTCCTTTGTTGTTGTCCTAGGAGTTTTGCAATTTTTTCATAAAGCTTACTGATAATGTTAAGGTTAACAGTGAGAAAGATAAAAGTCATGTAGTTTGAAACAGAACCATACAATTTGGATCAGAGAAATTCAGCACTGACGGATGACGTGAAAGATCTAGGCCTTAAATTTTATTCCTTAAGAAAACTTTTCTTATAAAGATAGTAAAGATAGCCTTGTCTATAAATCATATCTCCAAGTGTAGAGTTGGTTTTTCATTTTTTAAAATAATTTAATTCATTTTTCATCAAATATTTTAATACAGTGATGAAGGACATAAATCAAAAAAATATAAATGAACAACAATAACAAAAATTCCTATTCATTGTCCCATAAGTTCTAGTGAGATTGCAGTATAAAATTAGTTTTAACCTACTTTTCTATTTAATAAGGTAACACTTTCCAGTGTTAAGTGTCACCTTTTCTTTTTATTGTTTTATGGCGATAGGCTATTTTGTCATCATATAGTTATCCTGTTTTGTCATGTAGTTGTACTGTTCTTTTCCTAATATTGCCCTGAATTTGCTAGAGAAGCAACCTGTTTAGTTTCTCTGTTTCTTATTTTTTCTCTATGAATAAACTTAAGATATAACAAGTTATCTTCTGGGGTTTAGTGACATCAGTGAATTAATAAATATAAAACTCCTAGCATTGACATAGTATAATGCAGAACAAATTAGGTTTGCTCTATAACTATTAGTCATGGTAATACTTTATAGACTAGGAAGGAACTGTTGGCAACAAATTGTGGAGTAACAGTGGATAGAGCCTATGGGACTTGAAGCAAGTCAGATATTCTTTGCAAAGCAGCAGGATGAGATGCAACAGGGAAAGCCTCAGTAGGGGTGGGGGTTTCTTAAGACAGTAGTTTTCTAACATTCCTCCTCCCCCTTCTAAAGTGGAAACTCCTAGAAGGCTAGGAGTTGCCTAATTGCTCCTTTTATCTTTCCCTTTATATAGCAAAAAAGAGCAGGGTTTTTTTTTTGTTTTGTTTTGTTTTAGCCAAGACTTGTCCTGTTTCCTGACACCTCAGCAGATGTATGGCCCAGCAGTTTATGCAGTCATCAAGGCTTGCCTTTACCTCAGTACACACAGCATGTTGACAGGTTTTGCAGTAGAGGCTGAATAGTCTTGCTAAAGGTGGCTGACTAAAATAATTTGTGTTCTATGTAGGGGAAGAATGCTGTTTCTTTAGAGATATCTGGAGGTGTGGGAAGTATGGAAATATCATAGGGGAAAGTGTTACTTAAAATTTCCAGCAAGCCAGCCTCAATTTTCCCACTTGCCAAATTGGAAATGACCATCAAAGGAGTAAACATCTAGGAAAGTATTAAACACAAAGACAAACAGAATATAAGAACACTAATAGGGGGCTGGAGAGATAGCATGGAGGTAAGGCATTTGCTTTGCATGCAGAAGGATGGTGGTTCGAATCCCAGCATCCCATATGGTCCCCTGAGCCTGCCAGGAGCGATTTCTGAGCGCAGAGCCAGGAGTAACCCCTGAGCGCTGCCGGGTGTGACCCAAAAACCAAAACAAAAACCAAACCAAAAAAAACAAAAACAAAAAACAAAAACAAAAAAATCCCACTAATAAACATTTCTGTAGTGCCATGACCCTGCCCTGATCTAAAGGGTTTAAATATATCAACTATTATCATATGAGGCCTACAAAAGAGGTAATACATTTTTAAAATTTTTATTGAAACCATTATGAATGACAAAAGTCCTTGATAGTTGGATTTCAGGCATACAGTGACAGTGTGAATAATATTATGATATATTATGTAATACGATAATATATATTATAATCATTATTATATTACATTATTATACCATTTCACAGGTGAACAAACTGGGGGCAGAGTCGTAAGACAGCCTCAAGACAGCTTGATTGTCAATTTTAATCTCAGGGTTCCCGCACAGCTCCTAGGGGTCGATCCCCTCAGGAGGGTCAGACTCTCTCCCAGTTAGCGCGCTCCAGGACCTAAAGGGTTACTGGATCCATGAATTAGGGATTCGCGGGCCCGCGCTTCACCCCCCCCCCCCCGCATCCCCATGACGCGGGGGCGGGACGGCAGGTCCTCTCCACGCCTCTTATTGGCGCACACGACCCTTCCTGTCACCGCGAGGCCGGCCCGGCCACGCCCCCGCCACGCCCGCCAATGGGGCGCCGCCGGAGTGGGCGGTACCCGCCGTATGCTAATGAGGAGGCGGTGCCCGCAGCCCATTGGCCGGCTCCGGAGTGTCGGTGAAGTCAGCAGCGAGTCCCAGAAAAACAGAGCGGGGCCAGCTGCGGCGTGGATGCGAGCGGGGCTGGACGCGCGCAGATCGCCCGCCCGGAGACCCGCAAGGTAAGCCGCCCGCGCTAGCAACCCGGCCCGCTAGCCGCCAGCTGGCTTGGTCTGGGACCGTAGCCCCGGGGGCCGTGCGCCGATCCGGCCCCCCGCGGGCGGCGCCTTTGTTCGGCGCTCGGAGGAGGCGCGTTTAAAGGGCCAGCTGTTGGAAGGACTTTGGGGGACCCCCCTTCCCGCCTGCTGTGCATCTCCCTGTGCAGTCAAGGGGGGGTGAAAATTGTGCACCCCTCTTCCATCAAAGCAACCTTTCTGATTGCTCAGGGTGAATCCCTGAATCTTGCGAGGGAAGTTCCCCAAGGGGCATTTTGCGCCTTTGAGGGGTGACGGTGGGGTGGTAGGGGGCGGGTGTATGGGCGATCGGGGCCTGTGCAGGGGAAGGTCGGCTGCTGGTTTTAGGCTGGCTGCTTCTAGAAAGGGAAGGTGCAGGAGACCGTCGGGCCTGGGTGGGTTTTGGGTTAAAGTGAAAGTGCCCACGAGGGGTTCCAATGCTGCAGCCTAGGGAAGGAAGGAGGAGGGCGCGAGCGAGCGCTGGGCTGGATGGATGCCTCTCAGGTGTGTCTATCTTTCATCAGCATCCTCCTGCATGGTCGCCCTCCCGGGCAGAAGGTCGAACGGTTTGGCCTAAGACCCCTCTGAAAAGAGAGGATATGTCTGTGTCCCCCCTGACCCATGGGCCCAGACCCCTTCATCCCCCGGAGTGTCTGGGCAGCCCCATTACCTAGGATCAGAGAGCAACTCCTTGCTCCCAATTCCGTGGGCAAACCTGGCAGCTTTCCGACTTCCTTTCCTCGATCAGCGGCTGCACCATTCAAGATCTAGGGGGGAAAAAAGAAAAGAGGCTTGAAATCCTTCTGTGCAATTCGATGGAGGATGTGCTGCAGAATCGTGCATCCCCGTGCATCCGCTGTCGTGCGATGGCTTTGCAGTTCATCCGTGCATGCTTTCTCCAGGAAGACAGAATATATTAGGCTATTTACAGCGCTACATAAAAGCAGAAAGGATTATTCAGAACCGGGCTCTTTTTCTTACCAAATCCTGGATTCCCCCACCCATTCACACCCCCACCCCAGCATGTTCTGGCTGAGCCTTTAGATTTTTATTTTAAACCGACCATTGGGGTGACCCTCTTGTCGCAGGGTCGTCCTGATAACATGGGCCAATTGATTTCCTCATCAATAAGAGGGACATTCATTTCGAGACATCATGAAACTAGTTTGTCACGCCAGGCCTCTGACAGCGCCCCTCCTCCTCCATCGGGCGGGCGTCCTTTCCTAAATGAAGGCCTGCCAGGCTGGCCTGTATCCACACCCCATGCTCGGTGTTTGAGCTCAGTGTTGTGTTTGCTTCAGCTTGGAAAGGTGCTCTAGTTGTGATTGAAGAGAAGGCAGGGAGTGGATTATAAGTGGGGTGGGCACAGCAGCCACAACGACAGGAATACATGCTGGTGAGTACTGGCCCATGTCCCTGAGAGGTAGTGGGGTGATCCCTGTGTAAGGGGGGGTTGTATGTTGAAGGGAGGGTGGGGTGGTGGAGGAGATCGCTGCCACCTTGCCCCACCCTCTTGATGCTGCTTTAAATAGTGCCTTGCCAGCCAAGCCCCTGTGTGTCTGGAGCCTGGACCAGGGAAGAGGCTTTCTTGTGGGTATCTTTGCCCTGGACATTGTGGACTGCTAGAAAATAGTTGAGTATGTTTTGTCTTTGGGGGTTCCAGGGCTGAACTAGCTGTGGTGACCTCCTCAAAGGGCATTAGTGTATGATAAGCAATACTTTCTGCTCTGTAGGAAGAAGAGATTGACATGGCATTGTCATCTCCATGGATACCCTCTCCCTTGTGGGCATTCGGCATTCTCCCCATCCCCTTACCTCCTTTTTTTTTTTTTTTTTTTTAACCATTCTACTTGGAGAGATTTTGTGAATTTTTCTGGACGGATCAGGAATCTTGAAAGGTGAGATAGGAATTATGGGAAAGGACCAGAGAAATTTCTTATTGATCCAAAAAAGAACTGTTTGATTCTTCCCTTCCAAAATAGAGTTCAGTATTTCAGTATAGATAGTTTACTCTGAAGTTTTCTTTGAAAAGGGATGAATGATTGGGCAGGGTTTCAAGAGAAAAAATAGCATTGGTAGCCAGCTGACCATCTAGACTTGGCTCTGGATTCTACCTTGGCCTTGTTAGACTTGCTGTAGAGGGTAATTTCTGATGATTTGTGGTTTGTGTATGAATGGGTGGTCACATAAAAAGCCTTAGTGTGTAACCCCATTTTTCCTGTGTAACTTGATCTTACCTGCAAGACCCTCCCATTCCTGGGAGGGGTCTTGGGAAGGTGATAAAAGGTTTGGCCTAAGGGGCCAAAAGGAATTTTGCCTGGATGCAGCCTGGAGAGAAAGCAAGATAGAGAGATGGCTAAGGAAGAAGGTACTATGCAGGCTGAATAAATATACAGCATAAATGATTATGATATAGGCCACATACGTTGGCCAGGGGAAATAAAGATGTTATCTCTCTGGAAGCCTGCCTGTGAGTGAGTTCTAAACCCGCCGCTCTCCTGGACCCAGATACCCGCCAGCTGAAGGGGGTTGCAGAGCCACGTGGCCTGGGATGGCAAAGAAAGGTCCCTCCATCTATCCACCAACATCCAAGCCCATCCTAAGGGCTCAAATACAACAGTAGTGTACAAAGGCTTTTTGGGTCTGAGGCAGGGTTTTGCTCTGGCCACCAATCTACTTTGCACAGGTGGCCTCTACCTTCTCCCTGAGCCTATGTTCTTATTGGTAAAACTGCAAGACCTTGGAGTAGACTATTTCCAGGGTTCCTGAGAGCATTCCTATTGAATGCTCAATGCTGTTAAATTATAAGCACAATTTGTGATAACATCCTTAGATTCTTGTCCATTTGTTAAATTGATGGCATAGTCACAGTACTGGTCATTGGAATGCAAAAAAGCTCCCAGGATTCCAGCCTCTGCTGTACTTAGACTCACCTTTTCCACGCTGACTAAAATTCATGAAATTTTACTATCTGCAAACAATGGAGAGATTCAGAATTAGACTGAAGCCTCAAGAATGGGTGGTTGGCTGAAGAGATGATGGTTTCTAGAACTTATTTTCTTTTGTTAAGTCTGTATAGTTTACTGAGTTTATGGTTATGCAGATGGATGTTTGAGTACCAGAGTTGCAAGAATCTCCCCATTCACAGAAGAATTTGAGCGGTTGGGGGTTTGGCAATTTGTCCAAAGATGCATTAAGTCTCTCTTCATCAGAGAGAAATGATTCCAAGAAGGGACAGAGAAAAGAATGGAGGAAGTAGCAATTGAAAGAAGGGAATTGTAGGGGGCCAGAGAGCTTGGACAGCGGGTTGGGCATTTGCCTTGCATGCAGCTGACCTGGGTTTAATATCTGTCATCCCATATGGTCTCCAGAGCACAGCCAGGAATAACCCTTGAGTATTGTGAGGTGTGGCCCCAAACCCAAAAACAAACAAGATGAGAATGGTATACTAGGTAGTAAGCTGGGGTCAGGCAGATCCGGAAGGAACAGGAAATACTGAGACTGGGCTTGGAGGGGAGAGGGATGGTGCTGGAAAAGAGGCTCCAGTAGCTGGGAGGCAAGCAGACTTGGTTTAGACAAGTTTGGTGGTTGTGGTGCATTTAGTGGACTGAATTTGGGAGTGGGTGAGGAACTCCCTGGGCCTCTATTTGGGATCTTCCCTTTTGTTCTGCTCTGCTCTGGATTTCAGAATGAAGTGGAGGCTGTTTGGTTATACAGCTAAAGGCCTGCAGAACCCTTGGGACACAATGCCCTTTTACCTGTGGTGCTGTGTCAGATTACGTGTGGCCAAGGTGCTGCTGGAGAATGCTGATGTGGGATCTAATTCTACAATTTTTTCAAACACAAGGAAAAAAATCATTACTATGGATTTTTTTTTCTTAACTCAAGCAGCCTTTTCCCCCTGCTAATTTTTTTTGGGGGGATGGGGGAGTCACACCTGGTGGAGGTGTCTAGGGGTTATTCCTGGCTCTGTGCTCAGAAATCACTCCTGGCAGGCTCAGGGGATCGATGGGATGTCAAGGATCAAATCCTGGTCAGCTACCTTCAAGGCAAAAGCCCTACCCGCTGTACTATTGCTCTGGCCTTTCCCATCTAACTTTTATAGGTGCTTTGTCCACTTTGGGCTCATGTTCTAGGCTCTCATCTTTCAGAAGCAATTCTTGGAGATGTCTGATTTATTGAGCTCCAGCTCATTGTAGTTAAGCTGCTGGCCTATGACCTGAGCTAAACCTCAGACTGCTTCAATGAGCAATTAAAGAGCTGTGAAGGATGGTTAACCAGATCAGTACCCATTCAGAGGCAAGGATAAAAGATGATAATGCTTTGAAATCTATAGCCCAAGACAACATCTGGCTATAAATTGTCGTGTTCTTTAACTCCTCAGGGCCATAGAGCATTTCTGTGGATGCTCTGTGGATTTATTCTTTCTCCTTTGTGTGATTGGTTAAGTATGTATGTCTGTTCCTGTGTCTTGATGTTTTCTCATCCTGATTTGCCCACACCACCCTTACCAATTCCTCCCCCCATCTCCATCTTTTACTCTCCTGCTGTATCTTTCTCCTTGTCCATCACCCCCCTTTATTTCCCCGATTACATAGCTTCGTAGTACATTTTAATATAGTTTCTGAGTGAGTCATTAAAATTTTATCCTCTCTGTTCTTAATTTGAAATCAGTTGAGCTCACTCTTTTTTGAATGTAATTTCAACCCCACTCAATTAAATAGTTTTCACTTTGCTGTGGCCTTCCACTGAGGTTCTCCTCCACCTCCAACTTCCATTCTCTTCTGTGGTCTATTGTGACTCTAGAAACAAAATGTCCTCAAGTAACTGTTATATGTTACTGTTTTTATAACAGCAACACCAAATAACAACAAACCAGCTATAACAATAGAAAAAATTTCCACGCTTGTATTATGGCCACAAGGGACACCCTCTCCCTAGAGATTTGCCCCATATCTTGAAAAAGTGTTTGTAACCGAAGCCTGTAACTTTAAAGGGTCTGAGTGCAGATGGGAGATTGTTGTTGGTGATTCTCATAATACTCAAGACTGGGCAAGGTGGGCAGGCTCATGGCCAAGAGAGTACATCTTGGAAGAGTTCAGTCTGGTGGGTTTGCTTCATTCCTTGGGCTGAGATGACCCAGTGGACAGTAGCAGGACCCACTTACCTTTGGAAAAGACTGAGTAGCTTCACTCTCATCTTTCTGATCAGTGCTAGTGTTCACCTGGTGGGGATCTTGTGGGAGGGATCTCAAGGATAGAACAGATGCTTTCTTTTTTTTTTTTTTTTTTTTTTTGGTTTTTGGGCCACACCCGTTTGACGCTCAGGGGTTACTCCTGGCTATGTGCTCAGAAATCGCCCCTGGCTTGGGGGGACCATATGGGACGCCGGGGATCGAACCGCGGTCCTTCCTTGGCTAGCGCTTGCAAGGCAGACACCTTACCTCCAGCGCCACCTACCTGGCCCCAGAACAGATGCTTTCTTCTTTATACTTTCCTTCTGATGGATTGATTGCAGACAACATGGATTGATCAGTGGCCAGTAGATAGCTTAGAGTTAAGGTGGGCCTCTTCTGCAAACACTTACCTTGAAGTGTCCACTTTTATAGGGATAGTCTCCTGAGATTTACATTACCCAGTGGAGGGTCCCCAGGTGACCTATCTGAAGTCTTTCCTGGGCTTTGTACCTGCTGGAGCTTCTCTCCAAAGGTAATCGAACCTTCTCTGGGCCTGTAGTGGCACCAGGTAAAGGTCTCAGACCTTAGTTCACAAGGTGGGTTCTGGCAGCCTTAGGGTTAGTGACAGAGTAACTTCTTTAAATCCAGCTCTTGGTTTTATTACATCCCAAGAACTCATTGCCAGAGGGCTCCCCTAACTTCATGCCTGCCTGCTTGATTCATTTCTAGAAGATCTGTGCTGGTTCTAGTTGAAAAGTATTTAAAATGTTTTAGGTTTAAGTGCAGTTAATGGTCCAGGAAAAAGTTGATTATCTTGGACCCCCTGTTGTCTGTGCCCACCCTAATCTCCCATATCAGGTGCCACACTCAAGCTGCAGAAGCCTGTAACCTTTATTGCTGTTCTGCCAGAGCTACCTGTTTCCCAGACATATAGAAATGACACCTAAAGACATGTCCCAAGAAGAACCTCCATAGCATGTCTTGCTTCCTTTGCCTGGTTGAGTCTTTAAATCTCCCTTTAAATTAAATTCTAATTTGTACCCAAGTAATGTATGTGGTTTTAAAAGTCGGTGCTGAGATGCCTTAGAAGACAGTCACGCATCCTCATCTGTCTCCTATTTCCAGCCATTGGACACAGCTTTCTATTGCTGCAACAACAGTGACTGCCTGTGTTGTAAATTAAAAAAAAAAAAAAAGGCATTTTGATGCTAGAGTTTTAGAGGTTAGTAAGAAAAAGGGATCTCACTGGACTAACAATGTGTTAACAGCTCTGTGTTCCTTTTGTCTTTCCTTTCAGGAAAGAATCTTTTTCCTGAAAATTTATCTAGATTGACTGCTTAAACTTTTCCCACTCATGGCCCATTTTCACAAGATATTTTTGTTTTTTTAGGGGGACACCTGTGGTGGTTCTCTGAGCTTACTCATGGCTCTGTGCTCAGGAGTCACACTCTGTTCTTGGGAGACCATATGGAGTGCCAGTGATCCAACCTGGGCTGACCATATGCAAAGCAAGCTCTCTGCCTGTTGTATTAGCTTTCTAAGCACAGAAGGACTTTTTATGGGACCCTGGGTATAGAGATATATAAAACAGGCAAACAGACCAAATATTTCCTAAAATTAAATCATAAATAAATTTATTTTAAAATAACTTGAAAAGCTTTACATGACCTTTTACATTCAGTTGTATGCCCATTATGAACCTCCTCTCTACACTAGAGACTAGAGATTGCCTGCATTTCTTGGTACACTGCCCCTTCCTTCTTTCAAAACCAGCAGTGGTCATTTGTACCTTCTGAGCTTTTGACATAGTCATACTTTTTTTTTTGATTCCCTTCTTTCTTTTTTCTTTCTCTCTTTATCTCTCATTTTTCTTTTTTTCTTCCTTCTTTCCTCCCTCCCTTTCTCCCTCCCTCCCTTCCTTTCTTCCCTCCTTCCTCCCTGCTTCCTTCTTTCACTCCCTCTCTCCCTTCTTCCTTCCTTCCTTTTCCTCCCTCCCTCCCCCCCTCCCTCCATCCCTCCTTCCTTCCTTTCTTCCTTGCTCAGGGCTTACTCCTGGCTCTGCACTCCTGGCAGTGTTCAGGGAATCATAAAGAGTGCCAGAGATCAAACCGACTGTACTATAGAGTTGGAGGAAAACAAAATTAGGGAAAGAAACAGCAGGTAAAAGCAAATTTAAAACACACACACACACACACACACACAACATTGATAGAGCCATCATAGGTAGGTGAGGGGAGGACGAGATGACTCAAAGTGCTGAAACATGTGCACTGCATGTGGGAGGCCTAGGTTCAATCCCTGCACCACATGGTTGCCTGAGTACCAGAGAGTATGGCCTGAGGCCCCTGGTACTGCAGTGCTCCTGCAACACTGCATCCCTGGCTTCTAGCATCAACCCATCAACCATGCAGCCCTTTGGCTGAGTATCACTGAAGTTGCCTCAGCCCCAGTATCACAGAAGGGCACTTTGAGTAGGTGTGTGTGTGTGTGTGTGTGTGTGTGTGTGTGTGTGTGAGAGAGAGAGAGAGAGAGAGAGAGAGAGAGAGAGAGTGAGAGAGAGAGAGAGAGGGAGGGAGAGAGGGAGGAGAGAGGGAGAGAGAGAGAGAGGGAGGGAGAGAGGGAGGAGAGAGGGAGAGAGAGAGAGAGAGAAAAAGAGAGAGAAAGGTAGAGACAGAAAGACAGAGAGGGAAGGAAGGAGGGAGAGAAAGGTGGAAAGAGGGAAGGAGGGAAGGAAGGAAGAAAGAAGAAAGAAGGGCCCAGAGAGATCGACGTTTGCCTTGCAATCAGCTGATCCAGGACCTAAGGTGGTTGGTTCGAATTCCGGTGTCCCATATGGTCCCCCGTGCCTGCCAGGAGCTATTTCTGAGCACACAGCCAGGAGTAACCCCTGAGCACTGCCAGGTGTGGCCCAAAAACCAAAAAAAAAAAAGAAAGAAAGAAGGAAAGAAGAAAGAAAAGGAAGGAAAGAAAGAAGGAAGGAAGAAAAAGAGAAAGAGAGAGAAACCTCAGTTTCAAGGTTGGTCCCGGCACCATACCCATGCTCATCCTGACACAAAGCCTTTTGGGATCCTTGGTGATCCTTGATGTCTCAACCAAGTGTGTGGTTTGCCATTCCCAATAATTGAGAATTTGAGCACAACTTAAGCTGTTCCAGCTGGTAAGCACTGTATTTAAGCTTGTGACAACCACACCACTTGTGAGTGACTCCTAACTGGCCCAACATCCAGAATTTCTTTGGGCATGTGGTGCAAGTTTCTCAGTCAAGTGTTCAAGTACTACTACCAGATGACACCCCTACCCCAGACAGAGTAACAAAAATGAGAAAAAGGAAGAGGAATAAAGACATTTATTATTAAAAAAATAATATACATAAATGCTGTCTAGGGAACTATGCTATAGAAATGGATATGTTCATTTGATCATAGGGTGATCCAGCAGAGAACACCCCTTTTTTTTGTTGGGCACAGGAGTGCTGGGTTTGCCTTATAGTATTTTATTTTGGGATTCTTTTTTTTGTTTGTTTGTTTGGTTGGTTTTGTGGGGTCACACCCAGCAGTGCTCAGGGGCTACTCCTGGCTCTACACTCAGAAATTGATCCTGGCAGGCTCGGGGGATTATATGGGAAGCCAGAATTCGAACCACCATCCTTGTGGATGCAAGGCAAATGCCCTACCTCCGTGCTATCTCTCCGGCCCCTTATTTTGGGATTTTTTTTTTTTGGTGTGTGTGTGTGTGTGTGTGTGTGTGTGTGTGTGTGTGTGTGTGTCACATCCAGCAGCGCTCAGGGGTTTCTTCTGGTTCCATGCTCACAAATCACTCCTGGCAGGCACGGGGGACCATATGGGATGCTGGGATTCGAACTACTGTCCTTCTGCATGAAAGGCAAATGCCTTACCTCCATGCTATCTCTTCGGCACCTATTTTGGGATTCTTAATGGAGAAATCTGCCATCCTATTTGGTATGAGGACTTTATAACAGTCCATCTGTTCTCTAAAAGTTGCTCTCTCCCCTCCCCTTCCTCCTTCAGCTGTCTCTCTCCCTCTCTCTCTTTGTCTCTGTCTCTCAGTTCAGAGAGTGTCTAGTATAATTTGCCTAAACAGTTGTTCTCCATTGTTTGATAGAAGGATATAAAACAACTAGACCAATTGCAGGAGGGACTCTGGAGGCCTGAGAATACTCCTTGCATCAACGATTAGCAGGGTTTCCTTCTAATCCTCTCCAGCTTTTCCCCAAATTGTACTGTTAACTGATTCCTGCATCTTCTGTTTCTGTGTTATAAGTTGCCACTTGCTTAGTGGTTCGCTTTCCTGCTTGCACTTAGCAGAACAGATGAAGCAGAAACCTCAACAGCTACTACATGGCAGTCTGCTCTCCTCTGACCTCAAGTGTAATTGACAATTGTCTTCCGCTGTTATCTCCTTCCTTTTAATATTATCCATTGAAAAATGGATGTCTCAGGCCGGAGAGATAGCACGGAGGTAAGGTGTTTGCCTTTCATGCAGAAGGTCATTGGTTCGAATCCCAGCGTCCCATATGGTCTCCCATGCTTGCCAGGAGCAATTTCTGAGCATGGAGCCAGGAATAACCCCTGAGCACTGCCGGGTGTGACCCAAAAACCAAAAAAAAAAAAAAAAAAAAAAAAGAAATACGGATGTCTCCACTGTCCTTTTTGTGGGGTTCTGCCTGAAAGTGGAGATAATTAAGGTGTTGTTCATTCATTCGATTTGACCTGGTTTGTTTCATCTTTTTATCTTTGTTCCTTGAACTTGTTCTTAGCTGACATCCAGTATATTCCCAATCTATGTTTATTAATTGATTAAATGTGTGTTTCTGAGGTGATGTGTATATGGCTATTCATCATATTTTAGAGTGTTCCGAACACTATTGTGAAAATAAGTCTATTTTATTTTGAGATAGCAAGAATAACAAGTAGCAAAGGTTGCTGCACTGTTGCAGGGGTCTCAAACTCAATTTACCTGGGAGCCGCAGGAGGCAAAGTCGGGGTGATCCTTGAGTGCAAAGTCAGTAGTAAGCCTTGAACATTGGGGGGGTGTGACCCAAACAACTAAAACAAAACAAAACAAAAAGATTCCTCTAGGGCAGGGCCACAAAATGTTGTACGGAGGGCCGTTTGCTGCCCGCCGGCTGCGAGTTTGAGACCCCTTGTTCAAGGGGTATAGACTAAGAAGCAAAACGAGACAGTGTTCTGGTTATTATGATGGGGCACACTGGGGCACAGGTGTTATCTCCAGTCCTGTCACCAACCCCTGTGTCACCTTGAAAAGTCATCTAGGTCTGAGTTTCCTTATCCTTACAATAAGTTGCAGCTTCGAGTCAAGGTTTGATTGAACTCACTCAATAAAGTACTTGCTATGTATAAGGCACAGTTCTGTGACCCTTCGGGGTCTCTGGTCTAAGGCAGACATTTGATATATGTATGTCTGTTGTGGTATGTGTCACATCAATTAGGTTTCGTTTATTTCATTTGACTTTCTCCTGATCATAGTAAGTATAAGTAGTCTGAAGATTTGCCTTCTTACTCTTTCTAGACTATGGATTTCTCATGAGTGCTACATTATTGTCATTGGCAGATCATCCCTCTATGCTTGTCACAGTTCTTGGCATGCAGGAGGTATATGGCAATGGTTAGATTTTGTACGTCATGGTGATAAGAAATACAAGGTGCTATGCTGCAATCCCTAGAGCTAGCTTGGAAAACAAGGCCTAGTCTACTGGGACTCTGATGCATTGTGAGTGATTTGGGGGATTATGGGGTTGGACTAAGTGATGGTGTCAGTGTAGATAAAGATTCTGGACTCTAGCCTGACTCCAACACCTGAAATATGCCATGGTCTTGTCTTTGTTTAATCATTGTTACATATTAAAATGGGATTCAGCTTGCCCAAGAAATTGGAGGACAGAATCCTATATTTATGGTGTTTACAAATGTTTTAAGTGCTTTTTAAAAAAGTACTTTGCTTTTCTTAAACCTGTGAGTTAATATGCCAAGACTAGTAAGTAGAAATTTAAGGGGAATGGATTCAGTTTCAGAGGGAAATCTTGTAAGAGCCCTTCTTCAGCATATATTATAGGAAGGGCCCAAGCTCCCTGTCAAGCCAGGGTTAGAAGTTCATTAGGCTGGAAACCAGAAGAGTCACTTGCCTTGGAGATGAAGCTGTTTGAAAGGTCCTTTGCTTTGGATTTGCTCAACAATGAGTGGCACCAATAAACTGCGGTCTAGGTTGATCCTGGCTATAGAGTGTGATCAAAAGGAATTGACAAGTCACCATTCTAGAATTTATAGATACAATCTGAACACCCCCGTATATGGCAGACACTAGCTACACATGGCTACTTACATTAATGAATTGAGATGCAATAAAAACCAGTTTCCCAGTCATGCCTGCCAGATTTCAAGTGCTCTTTCACTATGTGTGACTCTTGGCTGCCATATGTACAATATGGGTCTATAAGCTTTTTTGCCTTTTAGGATGTCCTCTTGGGCCACCTGCACTGGAATACAGAGTTAAGATTCTGTTTCTGCATCAGGCATCTGTGATTAGCCTTGTTTTGCTGTGGAATGAATGTGACACAGAACAACCATTTGTTTAAGGCCATGTGGCTGGCTGGGTCTGAGAATGGGAACAAATCTCTTTTCTTAGAGTTTGGCTCTTGTCTGAGACTGAGGCAGGGAGTGAACTAAGAGTATGCTTCCAGGTAGGGTTCCCATCCTTGTGGTGCTGTGACCAGAGGCAAATCACTACTTTGTGCCTCAGTTTTACCAGTGAAAAGGAGAAAGAAATATAATGTCTAAGTATGTCTCTGTGTGTGTGTGTGTGTGAGAGAGAGAGAGAGAGAGAGAGAGAGAGAGAGAGAGAGAGAGAGAGAGAGAGAGATTGAGGCTGCCGTGATGCAAATCTTTGGAACTGTGCTGACTTAAGGCAATCACTCTGTAAAGTTGGCTGTTCTATTGAGAATGAGAATGGGATAGAAGTTATTGGTAATCAAGGAAGCGTTTTCTTTCTTTCCTTAAATTAAAAAAATTTATGGTCTAAAAATGTGACACAGACACAAAACATATTTGTTCCTGATGTTTGCGTAGTGATTTAACATTGTGTGCATTACAAAATGATCCTCATGATAAATCTAGTTAATACTACCATCACATTTAGTCACATTAATATTTTTCCCTTGTAAAGAGAATTTTGGTTTTTGGGCCAATTCTAACTATGCCCAGGTTTTGTTCTTGGCTTTATACTCAGGATTGCTCGTTGGGGCACCTGAGGGATCATATGCAGTGCCAAGGATTGAACCAGGGTTAGCTATATGCAAGACAAGAGCCTTAACCCCTTACTGTCTCTCTGGCCCTATGATGAGAACTTTTTTTTTTTTTTTTTTTTGGTTTTTGGGCAACACCCGGTGGTGCTCAGGGGTTACTCCTGGCTATCTGTTCAGAAATAGCTCCTGGCAGGCAAGGGGGACCATATGAGACACCGGGATTCGAACCAACCACCTTTGGTACTGGATTGGCTGATTGCAAGGCAAACGCCACTGTGCTATCTCTCCGGGCCCTTATGATGAGAACTTTTAAGTGCTACTTTCTGTGACTTTCAAAGGTGTCAGCATTTTTAAATATAATCTCTTTGCTGTCTGTTACTCCTCCAGGACTTAGATTATCACGGCAAGTTTGTGCCTTTTGACGCAAATACCTCCTTGGGAGGCATTTTCCAACAAGGGACTGTTTGAGGAACTGACCTCATGGGGTGAGGTCGTGTTTGTTGAACTGTCTGTCCCTACCACCTGGGGAGGGACAGACAACTGCACATGTCTAGCCAATTCTTAATATGCCAGTACTGTTTTCATCATGTACAGTGGATTTACACGAGCTAGCTGGATACAGAACCTGTGTGTGAGTCCTTGGCACAGGATGTCTACATTAATCTCTTTGCTGTCTCATTCCTGTTGGTCTGCCTCTACCCTCAGCTCTTTGTCTTCTTCCCATTGCTTCTCCCATGACTGAGAGAGAGAGAGAAAGAGAGAGAGAATCAGACAGATAGACAGAGAAAGAGATAGAGAGAGAGACAGAGAAAGTCAGAGAGAGACATAGAAAGACAGATGAGAGAGACAGAGAGAGATTATTGTCTCCCCACAGATCATGAGCAACTTAGAAAAGTGTTAGATACCAGGGAATTCAGGCTTTGAATTCTATCTTTCTTTTGTTGGTTTCTGTCTCTTGTGAGTTTGTACCCCTATCATTGCTCATTCTAGCTAGTAGGTCCATCTCCCACAACCTGGTGTTTAGAGGCACCTATTTTTGTGCTGAGGAGAAAAAAAAATGCTGCGATGTTGGCTCCAGAAGTAGAATCCCTGCCTGCACATGGCAACTTAGAAAGTACTCAAAGGGCTGAGCACATACTTTGCATATAGGAGGCTGGGGTTGGATCTCTGGCACTGCATGGGCCCTTGAGCACAGAGGTAGAAGTGGCTCCTGAACGCCACTGGGTATGCCTCCAAAACTTAAAAAATGCGCTTTAATACTCTCAGTCCTCTTTAGTCACTAAATAAATATTGGTAGATATGTGGGTACCAGCCCTACCTTCCTAGAGTTTATTTCCTCATTAACACTAGAGGACAGGGTGCTTTGGATAGTTTGTTTCAGGTTCTGAAGTAGGAAGATTTTATACATATACAGTATGTGTGGGGTAGTGAGGGCTTCTACCTTATCTTATCCAGGTGGGCACACAAGACAGGGAGAGGAAGACACCTGTGATGGTCTGAAGGCAGGTGTCTAGTAATGGTGGGTCCAAGTCTGGGATGAGACTCTTTGTGAAAGCCTGGATTCTCAATGTGGCATGAAAATATAACTTCTGCCTGAGGATCATTGATCAGGAGTGCTAAAGATTTGGACTCTAATCTGTAATGGAGTCTGCCTATCTTTTTCCTGACTTTCCTCAAAGCAGCTCTAACAGGAATGGACGCTTACCAGATCCTGGCATTGCTCTTCTGTCTGCTTGTCAATGCAAAAACTCATTACTCATTTATAGGATGCTTTATGCATTGATTACTAAAACCAACCTGTAGGCCAACCTTTGAGTTTGGCCTCAGTGTTCAGTGTCCTTGTCACATGCTTTGTGAAATCCAGTTTTTCTTGTTGCTTGAAATCGGTGACAGTGTCCTGATTTGACATAGAGAGAATTCATTTGCAGATGTTCTTAGAGTTTCTGTTTATTTGGGCAAGTCCAGTGTGGAGTGACTACTGCAGAATAATAGAAGTTATAGTTGCTTATAGAAAGCTGATGGGGTTGGAGATAAGAATATGAACATTTTTGTGGTACATTGGTATGAGGAATATTTGCAAGGTGCTAAAATATACACACAAATGATTACTCAGAGCTTGAATCTCCTTTTATAGATAGTGCACGCAAGAGGCTGGAGGCAGGAAATAGGACAGGGCTTTGAAGGCAGGGATGAGATACGAGGGTAGAAATGGGATCTGGGAGAGCTCAGATGCCCCCAGTCCTAGACAGTGAACTTGAGACTGTTCAGGACAAGTGGACTTGTTCTGCTTTAAGCAGGTCAAAACGAATAAAGCTCAAGAGAAAGCAAAGTTCTATCAAAGACAGGAAATAGAGTGACTGAGGGAAGTTAACAGTCAGGTGAGAACACAGGGTCTTAGGAATGTTTGGTGGTTGCTAAAAATCAAACTATTCTGCCTGTGGGCTTAGTCCAAGAACGTTTTTGTGTCTGCAGTGGGGCCTTTCTGTTGGACATGGTGCCAGAGTGAGCCAGTGCTGGCAGGTGTGGGTGAAATGCCCCCCAGGACCTGGAAAATGTTAGTCAGGCCTGAGCACTGATAGAAGATATGGCTCCTAGTGAGGATAACTCGTTGGAGGTGGCCCTGCAGCCTGCTGGTCTGCATTACAACCTGTAGTCTTGTTTTTTTCTTTTCATTATTAGTCATGTGATTTTTAAATACTCCCCTGAAACTTCATTATATCTTATTTTCACTTTTGGGATTAAGGGAACATTGCTAGAGAAAGAGTTTGGAGTGATTCTTGATTCATCCACCCATCCATCAAGAAATATGGACCTGGACAAGCAGAATCCCTCAAGGGCCAGTGCATATGTTCATGGGTTGGCTTGCGGACTGGCAATTATTTTGTGTAAATTCTTAACTCAAGAATTGTAGGGTTTTTCTCTCCAAGGCATGCAAGGAAGAAAGAGTACTGCCATATAAAATATTTAAAACTCTCTTTAAGCAATCGAACTGTTCAGAAGCCTTTGGTAGAGTCTGGAGCAACATGCAAGGTTTCCAGGGGTGTCTTTTTTATTTGTAAGCTCAGGGCTTACTCCTTACTTTGAGCTCAGGAATGACTCCTGGCAGGGTTCACAAGTCCATATGGGATGTTGGGGAATCAAACCAAGGTTGGTAGCATGCAATGCTTACTTGCTGTGCTTACCTTACCTACTATACTATCCCTCTGGGCCCTTCCAAGGATGTCTTTCTGGGACTCTTCATCCCTTTAAAGGGTCATGTCTGTTCTCTCTGATTTCTTGTTTGGCTAAGAGGCTGAATAGTAGCAGGGCTACGTGACCCTCCCATCTATTTATTTATTTTTGTGTAGAGGTTCAAATCCAGGGCTTCATGCATGCAAAGCTTATATTCTTTCATTGTGCTCCATCACTGGCCTGAGTGACTCCTTCAGAGATTTGAAGCTGTGGGTGGTCTGTTGTGGTAAACACAGAGGAGCAAGAGGAAGGAGGCTCCTGTCCTTTGGGTACTGGCTGATATCTATAATAGACCTCTGTTAGTGCCTCTGTGTAGGCTGCACTGGCCTGAGGTAGGCATGGTAGCACTGATGTTTGCCCTGGCAGTTTCCTTAGTCTGGATTGAGTTACTTAGCCCAGAGAGTGCTGCTAGTCTTTCCCTGTCCCCTATAGTAGCATGTTCTTGGGGAAGCCTTCTCAGTCTTACCTATGCATGGTTTTCAGGATTTGGTTTTTCTGCAGAACATTCTTCATGGCATCCATGCTTTGTTACAAGCATCTGGAAAAACCATTGTTTTTTCATCATCTGTGGGAGCCATGGCTATTGGCAGGGCCATTCTCATCACATTCTATTTCAGGGTGGCATGTGTCTGCCCACAGCCTGGCCTTACTCTCTGTGCCATAAGTGAATTTATTCATTTGATATTGAGTTCTCTACTTAATTTTGTCTTACGAAGAGAATGGAACACTACTGCTGACCTTCAATTTCTCATTCTAAGCTGGAGATGAGCTTTCAAGACAGCCATTGAAGGGCAGAAAGAACACATTAGTGATGGTTTGTTTATTTTTTAAGTCAAATGTAAGAAAGGTTAAGCTTTCCTATTTTAAGTCTTATAAGTTTTATAATCAACTTATAAATAAATATGCTTTAAGTTATTGTACTAACTGAAAGTTGTGATCAAAATGTTCAGTGACCACTTGTCTGAATGTGTGAAAAGATTTTTATACCAAAGCTAGGAGAATAACAGTGTTGGGTGGAGATCTCATGGGAGGTGAGCTGCAGCAGGAACAGAGGAGGTCATCCAGGTAGAGTGCAGAGGAACCAGCAAATGGGAATATGGGGCTATGATATGGGCAAAGGGCCAGCATGTGGGTAGATGGGAGATAGGGACACGAGAAGGTTTAGGTCCGTGAGAGGAAACAGATGCAAAATAAGGAGGAGGACCTGCTCAGCCTTCACTTATCTTCTATAGGGAGGGATTGAGAATTTGTGATAGCAAATGGATGAGACAAGGCTCCCTGCTTGCAGGATGGACATCGTTTAGCACCAAAGAATTGTACACATGGGACATATGAGAGTCGTAGCACAGTGTGTACCTGGAATGCAGAAGAAGTTGGGAATTTTTGGTTAGAGGGATTAGACTTGATACTGTTTTAAAAAATCTACCATGCCACAAACCCACATAGCTCCTTGTTTATATTGCAGAAAGGAAAGGCAGAGAACTGGAAAGCTGGTCTAATAGATATTAGAACACTTTTAAAGCCTACCAGAGGGTGAGATGTTGCCAGGAAGTTCTCTTTTTATGCTTTCCCAGGGGATTTTTTTACCTTAATGTCATTGAGGGCCCATTGGCAATTCTATTTTCTGGCTTAAAAACTGTATTTGCGGGGCTGGTGAGGTGGCGCTAGAGGTAAGGTGTCTGCCTTGCAAGCACTAGCCAAGGAAAGATCGTGACCATGGTTCAATCCCCCGGCGTCCCATATGGTCCCCCCCAAGCCAGGGGCAATTTCTGAGCGCTTAGCCAGGAGTAACCCCTGAGCATCAAGTGGGTGAGGCCCGAAAAACCAAAAAAAAAAAAACAAAAAAAAAAAACAACAAAACCCCAAAAAACTGTATTTGCTAATATTGGGATAATACAGAGAAGATTAGCATGGTCCCTCTGTAAGGATGAAATGCAAATTTGAGAAGTGTTCTATAATAAAGAAAAAAAAACAACAACAAAACAAAACTGTATTTGAGCAAGAAAATGCCATCCAGACTAGATAAATGTGGATTTGCTTTATTTACTTACCTGTGGAATCATCTACAGTCTTTTTCTTCTTTTTGTTTTTAAGTCCCAGGGCTTGAAGTAATTATGTAATTAGAATCCACATCAAGTGTAGTTAGATAAGGTGTAATTAAAGAGGAAAGCCTAATTTTGGAAGAATGATAAGAGGTCATTTGACTCAGTCTGGGCCCAAATCCAATCTTGGAAGAACAGTGAGAGGTCATTTGGATGTACGGGGCTTGAGGCCACCCAGGAGCCTGGACTGGTTTGCGAGTTGGGCAGATTCTGTTTCAGTTCACTGTGAAAGCCATTCATTAAGCTTCTTTTTGATATGGGGTATTGTGGGGGAGACCTAGTCACGAGTAGGGAAAAGGCTGGATGTCCAGGAGGTTATAGAGGGACATGAGGCAAACCAGAGGATCCCAAGTGGAGCAACAGAGGGGAGGAAACTGGGGAAGGGGAAAAATGCAGGTGGCATTTAAGATGGATGAGGAGGGTTTCTTGAGGAAACAGAAGAACTTTCTGGCACATTAGAAGTGCTCAGTTAGGGGCCAGAGCGGTGGTGCAAGAGGTAAGGCATCTGTCTTGCCCCGCTAGCCTATGACGGACTGTGTTTTGATCTCCGGCATCCCATATGGCCCCCCAAGCCAGGAGTGATCCCTGAGTGTCACCGAGTGTGGCCCAAAAAAACAAAACAAAACAAAAAATGTGCTCAGTTAGTATTTGTGGAACAAATGCCAAGCTGAGGTTGGAGGTAGGAGGAACACGGCCAAGTTCTTAGGTAGCCGTGTGTGGCTTGGTGAGGAGGTAGAGTTTTGGCAGCACAGCGAGCTGAGACCAGTACCTCAGTGGGCAGGGGTGAGAGATTGCCCTGGCTCTGGAGAAAACCTTGGACAGGGCTGTGCAGAAACAATAGATGGGGCACAGGGGAGAAGGGAATCTTGCCAAAGGAAGGAATACTATAGACAACGATAACCTTGCAAAAGGGAGCAAAATGTAACCAGGTGAACCAGAGTGGATGAAGCTGGTTCCTGAGGACAGCATGCCATTTGGGGGGGAGGTCTGGCTTATGGCTGTCCATGAGAGTCCTATTGTCATATGTGCTATGTCTATGAGTCATATTGAAGGAAGAAGAATGTGGCTCTGAGGGGATAATGGGATTCAGGAGCGTTCAGCCTGTCTTTTTCATACTGTGGTGATAGGATCTTAGTGTTGTGCCCAGAAGAGGTGACTGCTACTCTGCAACCCTTGTCTACTCCTGGTTTCAGTGCTAGGAGATTGTGAGAAGGCCAGAGCTGATGCGGGGCAGATTGCAAGATTCAGGCTGGGACAGTGATGAGTTGGGAGGGTGACTAATTGGTGAGAAGTGGGGAGACAGAGGCTTGGAGTATGTGTGTGTGCATTGCTCTATCTATCTATCTATCTATCTATCTATCTATCTATCTATCTATCTATCTATCTATCTATCTATCTATCTATCTATCTACCTACCTACCTATCTGATGCAACATCTATTTGTCTGTCTGTCTGTCTGTCTGTCTGTCTGTCTGTCTGTCTGTCTGTCTGTCTGTCTATTCGTCCATCCGTCCATCTCTTGATCTCCAAGGTATAGAGGCCTTCTTCTTACCTCAGCCCTATCTGTGACTAGCTCAAGAACTTGGGCCATCCCTTAATCTTCTGAGTTACATGTTTTGGTCAGTAGGTGTCTCTTCCTGATGGTTCAAGTTTATGTACTATTTGGTGAATGGTGTAAGCCTTCTAATCCTTGGGTGAAGGTAGGGAAGGGTCAGGGTTGTGAGGCAACTCTGTGGAAGCAGATAGTCTTATATTGCAGGCAGTGTGGTGGAGGCAATGTGATCTGGAGTTGGGGGGAGGGGTGGTCAGTACTATCCTGACTTTTCCTTCTGGTCCCAAGGATGGTTTTAAGACCCCTTGACAGTGGGTTTGTGAACACTGAGCCTATGCAAATGTTGAGAATCGATACTGGGATTATTCTGGGTTTGTGGGACAGGGTGGGGGGAACAAGCTTATCTTCCAGGAGTTGCAGAAAGGAAGTTTGTAGAGCAGGAACTTGCAGTCAGTGAACTCCTTCCTCCCAACTCTGCCCCTGGCTCCCTTTATCAACCTTTGGGAAATTGATGACCTTGGACCTTTAGAAACATTGCACAGAAAAGGCTTCCTGGGTGGAACTGGACAGAGTTTTGGAAAGGAAAGAAGGGCTTCACCCAGGAGAATGATGTAGTTCTGTATTACAAACTTTAAATAATGGAATATTAAAGGAAGGTGTGTGTAGAATACTGTTGATATATTTAATGTATCTTTAGGGAGTGATGGTGTCCTTTTGTAATGGTATTTCGACTGGGACACGCCCCCTGTACACATCCCTTGGTCATGCCTCCTGTAATGTACCTCTGTCCAGGTATTTAAGGAAATACCTGGCAGTTGGGGGCGAGGGCAAGGTGGAGACTGGAGCAGAGCCCTGTGTTCCTCCAGGGGCCAGAGGCACAGGATCCCCAGCCCAGTAGGCCTGAGCCTGAGATAAAACATCCCGAAAGATGCTCCTTACTCTGCCTTTATCCCCACTCCCCACTCTCCCTCTCACTCTCTCCTCTCTCTCTCCTCCCTCTCTCTCTCCCTCTTTCCTTCTCTCTCTTTCTCTCTCTCTCCCTCCTCTCTCTCTCTCTCTCTCTCTCTCTCTCTCTCTCTCTCTCTCTCTCCCCCCCTCCCTCTCTCTCCCTCTCTCCCTAGGCAGATGCAGTCTTCAGGATATGAAGCTGGAAATAAAATGCAACGTTGTTTCTACCCCCTCTCTCTTTTCTGCTCTTTTTCCTGGACCACTTGGGGCAGCAGTCTAGGTCACTACATTCTGGTATCCCTGAGTGGGCACTCCCTGATCCTAGCATCATGCACACACCAGTACGGCACCAGATGCTGTCACTATCTCCGTCTTACATTCTTCACCTCATTTCTACCTTTGTGAGAGTCCCACTGTCCAGAGGAGGCAATAAAATTAGGGGAACTAGTTTGCAGCCTCTCCATGGTGAGGCAGTTTTACTTGATCCTCCCATTTCAGTAGCAGAAAACACCCATTTCTGAATTCTACAACTAGCTGGGCCTTCAAGGAACAGGAAGACGGAGGACTGACTGGTCGCTGTGGTCCTGAGATCTTGTTAAGGATCAGTTGTAATGTGTATCCAGCCACCATCCATGCCATGTGGAGAGCACCAGGATCTCAATCTCATCTGACAGACTAGGAAATGGAGACTCTGAAGGCAGAAGGGATATGCCAACATCAGGGACAGAATGGGGAGGGATGGGACTGAGAAGAAAAGGGAGTCTTTAAGACTTGGATAGTATTTTCAAGGGTTCCCCATGGAAAAGTTTGTTTTTTAGACAACAGTGCAATCCTTTGTCTGAAGAGTTGGTCTGGGCAAGCTTAAATATGAAAGGCCTCAACAGTGTGTGTGTGTGTGTGTGTGTGTGTGTGTGTGTGTGTGTGTGTGTGTGTGTGTGTGCATATGCTTGCATACTTGCACATGTACTTTTTCTCCTTCAGTTTAACCTTAGATGCCTTTGAACCAGCAGGAAGGATTCCATAAGACTAAAGGTTAAGACCAAAGGGATTTAAAAGGTGGAAAGGCCATAGGAAGGAGGAGGCCCCCAGAATAGAAGACTAAAATGTAGGCAGTTTAATTAAAAGGGATTTTCCAGGCCTGTAACTAATCACTAATATTTATAGGATGTGGATCTTGACACTTGTTATTTTATGTAGTTGCCTTGACTTTCCCATGTGGTAGATACCTTTTATTATTATTATTATTATTATTATTATTATTATTATTATTATTTGTTTTGTTTTGTTTTTTGCACCACACCTGGCTGTGCTCAGGGGCTATTCGTGGCTCTGCTCTCAGAAATCACTCATAGTAGGCTCAGGTGTGATGCTGGGATCAAACCTGGGTTCGTCCTAGGTTGGCCGTGTACAAGGCAAACTCCCTACTTCTGTGCTATCACTCGGCTCTCTTTTTTTTTCTCTCACTTTCATTTTATAGTTGAAGTATTTAGACTCAAGGAGGGTAAGTGACTCATCTAAAGTCTCATGGAGCCAGGACTGCACCCCAGATTCAACAGGATCCAGCATCCACCAGGCGTCTTAACCCTTAGTAATCTTGCAGGACTGGGCCTTCTCAGTGCATGAACATAAAGAGATGAATGAACACATTTAGGAAGACCATCCATTGGCCATCTTTCTGAGGGCCAGATTTACCTCTGGGGAGTTTTGGTGTTCTAGAGATACCTTTGATTGTCACAGTAAAGGGAACACTAGTGGTATCTGTTGCATACAGAGGAGAGCCCAAAGAAATATCCTGATACAAAAGTTGAGTGTTGAGTTTTGGGGACCCAGTTGTATATATCTTTACCCCAAAGAGCAAAGGGCCTTCTGGAAACCCCATATAACTTGGGATTTGAATTGTTCCATAGCTTGGAGACTTAACTGGTACCTTTATGATGTTTGCAGTTTGGCATCCACACTGACCATGCGCTGAGAGTATATAGTATAGTATATAGTATAGTGGTAGTAGTGTGTGCAAGCATGGAAGAGAAGTCCCAACCAGGAGTGACAGGCTTGGTGGTCCAAGTCTGAAGGTGATATGGATGGGGTTCAATCCATACAATTGAAAATGGAGCTTTTCTCTCTCTGTGAAACTATGTACTTAGTTTAGCCAATTGTCTTCATTGTCTACAAAATGTCTTTAGTAAATTATGGCTACAATTGCCAACTCTGGAATAACCTAAGAAAGAGGTCTCTGTGCTGCCCATGCATGCAGATACGGCCATGCTGCTTGCCAGCTGCCTGTTGCTATTGTGTAATATAATGCTAATCTGCCATGTGCCACTTAGGGCAGCATGGAGATGGATCTGAAGAAGCCCTTGGTATTGGAACCGTGTACTTGTGTTTCTTGGAGCAGCTATGGAATATCTTTATCTGAGCTATGGTGGGTTCTGTAGAGCAGTGTCTACTTCTGAGGGGCAGTGACTGGACCCCCAGATGAGAGCATAGTTACTTATTTTCCTCTGCTCCAGGTCGGATGGGGCAAAGTTGTCTATGCCCTTATTCTGATGATGAAGAGGAAATTTGTCTTCTTTCTAGTAGACTGCTTTCCCCTGCTAGGCTCTGTGATGGGAACCATCCCTTTCTTTCTTTCTATCATATGAGCCTCACCTCAAGGAGGTATGAGGGACACTGACTTATAACAGGTGCCTTCTGCTATAGTGACTCAGTGACTCACTCATTTAGTCCTTCTCAATCATGCTGGTGTCACCTTCTCATCTCTCCAGTGGCTCACTCACTAACTCACTGTGTGAGTTTTTTGTTCTATAGAGAAGCAACATTTTGGAACCAACTGACTTATGTCTCCATCTATCATGTGCCCTACTGGTCATGGTGGTGGGCCCCAGATTGTTGCTCTAAGGTCATTGGATATTCAGGTTCTCCTTAGAACCCCCAGGGTTCCAGGGAGAAAACTTAGCACTAGATGTCAGGGAACTGTCTTTATACTGAATAACTTCTTCAATATCAATTTTTTTTTTTTTAAATTTTTGAATACCACCACTGAAGGTGTTTAGGCTTACTATTGGCTCTGTGCTCAGGGATCACTTCTGGCAGGGCTTGGGAGACTATGAATGGGTTTAGCCACATGTGAAGCAAGTACCTTAATCCTTGTACTTTGGTTCATTCTGTGGAAATGTTTGTGAAGTACTGACCCTATTCAGAGATGTGTAATTGGTTGAGGAGGGCATTAAGGTGGGATCTCTGGCTTTTTCCTTAAGGCACTCTCAATTCTATGGGGAGTATGTGTATGAATACTATACTACAATAGTATTAAATTTTTATCCTTACCCCCTGTGTCCTTCCTTAATACCAGTTATCATAATTCTACATTTAATCAGATCCTCTCACCCACCCTACCTGAACCCCATCCAAATTAAAGTTCTGTAAAGCTAGAACTAAAAAAATTCTATTCACATGTGCTTTGTATGTATAATCAAAGAGTAAATATTTGTTCAGAGACTGTATTGTAAGTGATACAGTTTGACTTGGGTTTTGAAGGAACGATAGGATTTAGGTCAAAGGTGGGTGAGAATGAAGACAGCCTGGATTGGTTGGAACAAGCTGGTGCCAGGGAGGAGCCAATGACTACATTACCAAATGCACAGAGATGATAAAGCCCCAAGTATGCTGGATAACTGAAGTCCAATAGACATGAATAATCTTTGTGTATGATCAGGATGCAAAAAGACCAAAATGGATGAGTTGAAGCCAGTTGATAGGGAGTTTTGAAATCCAGCTACATTAAAAGGATAGGATCTATTCTACAAATAACTTTATCCTACAGATAACCTCACACTTCAGGTTCCCAGAGGGGTTTTGCCTGTTGTTGCATTGTGCTTATTAGCTGAGCCTTTATTTACCTTCAAATTTTGATAATAAATCCTAAGGTTCTGGAATCCTAGAGGTTGGTTGGTTTGAGCTCGCGGAGTTCAAAGTAGTATGTGGCCAGGTTGGCTTTTAGAAGGTCAGTGCCCGTAGTGCTTGATGAAATCTGGAGGCAGGAGATGAGACATTATGTAGGCTGAATAATTCAGGCCCAAGCCCAGGAATAGTGATATCTGCAAGGAGATGCTTACAAAAGAGCCTATAGCTAAAGGGACACCACACATGGTCTCTCAGATGGCTCCAAAGATAGGCCCATTCTAATGTTCAGGCATCCTGGATAAGCATTTTTCCTAACTCCCAGTTAAGGCTGATAAGAACATAATCTACATTGTGCCGGTTTCCTGAGCAATTAAAAGTCAAAGAAGCTTCTCCCCAGATTCTACAAGGTTCTGGTGAACACACTGGTATTCACTTTCCTAATCCTCAGCATTGTTCGTTGGAATTTAAAATAGGTTATGAATGTGCTTGATGTCAGGAAAGATAAATCTGTGAGGAGGGCTGTAGTCAATACATTTCCTTTTTAAGTAGAAACAATATAAAGAGCTTAATTCAGTCCTGAATCAATCTCACTTTGTTGCCATGATTGTGTAAAACCCGAACTGCTTTATGTCTGCCTCATACTGTTTATATTTCCCGATGTTCTCCATCTTAGCTGGCCCTGCATGGAGTCAATGCCTTTTTAGGTCATGGATGGCTTTGATTCTCCCACAGCTATTTCCTTATGTGCTGCAAAGGGGTTGTAAATGGAGAGACTTCTAAAGACTTGGGAGCCTCAATTCTTTGACTTTTTTTCTCCTTTCCTTGTAAAAGATTATTCAATTAAAAAATTGTTGATGTTGTCAAACACGTCAGGTATGTGTATGCCAGTGGAGGAGACACATACCTTGCATGTGTGAGGTCCAGGGATTGACCCTGGGATGGCAGGGCCCCATGAATATTGCCAAGTCTAGTACCCACAAATAACAACAGCAGCAAAAGAAATCAAAACACTAGTAAAATATATGTAATAAAATCTTTGTATTTTCATCCTTGCGATGTCTACTTCACTCCCTCTTCAAAGCTGGTGCCTACTGGATAAGTTGAACATTTGCCTTAAATTGATCTAGTTGATATTCTTTGTCCCAACAAATGATGACTAACACCCTCTTTCACTCTTCCAAATGCTCCAATTAAGGTAATAAGTGATCTATTCTCCTATTGAGAGGTAATCATGTTCTCTTTGTGTATTCATTCATTGTGAATGCAGACACACACACACACACACACACACACATATATATATATATATATATATAAACATGTATATATGTAGAGAGGAGGGTGACATATATTGCTTTTGCCACTTAATATGATCTATGAAAACTATTCTGCAGCAGATTTGGAATGTCTTTACTCTGTTCAACACTCTTGAACAGTGATGTTTGTAGAAATCGGTAGGCACTTGCCTTCCTGACCTCCCCATCCTCCAATTAAATATTTTTCTTAATGTTTTAATATTTTTGAGTCACATTTGGTGGTAATCAGGGCTTATACCTGATTTTGAGCTCAGGGCTCACTCCTGGTGGACTTGAGGGACCATAGGAGGTACAGAACAAGCCCATGTCAGCGCATTAAAGTCAAGTCAAGCACCCTGCCCACTGTTCCCATCCCTACTCCCCCCCCCTTTTTTTTTTAATTTATACATTACTCTGTTTACCTAGGGAAGAACAGAAGATGGTGGGAAATAAAGCCAGCTTCTTTCACTTAAAGAAAACTAGCTCAGAGATAACACATTTAAGAAACATTCTAGGAAACTTTTTTTTTTTTTTTTGGTTTTTGGGCCACACCCGGTGACTCTTAGGGGTTACTCCTGGCTATACGCTCAGAAATTGCTCTTGGCTTGGGAACCATATGGGATGCCACGGATTGAACCCAGGTTCATCCTGTGTCAGCTGTGTGCAAGGCAAATGCCCTATTGCTGCGCTATCATTATGGCCCTCTAAGAAACATTTTTGAAGCCCCTTTTATGCCTTAACAGTACTAGGCAGTTTGAATAAAGTAGATGCTTCTTTCATTCATTTTTAACTGCTTTAAGGGGCAGTTCAAATGCTAAGCTCTTCCTGAAGCTTTCCCCATCACCTGACCTGCATTCTTTGGCATTCCCATTCATCATCTACCCATCATCCACCCATCATCCATCTGGTTAGCTGTTCCTTCATTTACAAAGCACTTCATGTGCTAGAGATTACAGATGAACTAGAAGGTGAGTGCCTAGGTGTGGGAGACTGAAATGATTGCATGAGCAGGCAGTTTCAGGGACATACAGTATCTAGGGCAACAATGTTGTCCTCAGTCAGGCTGCTGGGGAATTAATGGTAGAGTGAATGGCGCCTGGTTCTCACTGGGTGTGGGAGGGTTGGGGAAGGCTTTCTGAAGACTTGAGTTCTTACTTTCTACTCTAAGGATTTGCCCTTCTTCACTCTTTCTCTGAGATCCATCATGATATTTTCAGCTTTGGCATCTTCCCTTTCCTCTGTAACCCTTGGTGTAGTTAGTGCTCTGCATTTTATAGCCTATGAAATATTTATTGAATAAAAAATTCCCAATGAGAAAAGATCTAGCCTCAAGCATCCTAACATCAGAAGAGCAGGTGAGATGTTCTTTGCTGATGTTAGTGTCTGTAGTTTATCTAGGCAACTGGCAGACTGAATTCATGACTCTTCTCCCCTTCCTCTCCTTCCCTCCACTTCTATGCCTAGAAGATACCTTTTCTTGCTCTATCCATGATCTTTGCCTCAGAGAAACCCTCTGAATGTAATGCTAGTAGAACCAAGTCAGTAAGAGCTCTAAATATCACTCCTCTGGCCTTAGTTTCTCTCTTGGAATGAGGATCATCTGTGACCCCTCAACATCTGGGCATTTCCGGTCTTGCAAGAACAGTGATTTTAGAAATCAGCTTGATGGCTCAGCCACCTCCTTTTTTTATCTGCCTCGATTAAACTCAGCTTCCCTTTGCAGTTTCCTGGTACCACAGGGGGTCCAGGAGAAGTAATAGACCAGAAACGACCTCAGAGATGGGCATACATGTGGCCATGCACTTCTGTACCATGTGTTGTGGTCAGCATGGCAAGTGGATCCAGGTAATGACTCCAGCTGTGGCTGCCTAGGAAATGAACAGCATCTTGGCAAAGGGTTGAGTACTTGCAGACATTTCTTTAAAATTGCACAGAGCAGCATATTGTGAGAAGAAGTAAGATGTGTTTGACAACTTACAATTCCCTGTCTGTTTCCCTCATCTAGTCTTTCTGCAGTAGCTTATAACATGCTATAAGGAGGTGAGATGGTGTTTTTCCAGTAAGTCCATTTCAGATTCTAGCTCAATGTATGGCCGTGTCTCTGAACGTGGTGTTTGTTCATTTCTTTTAATCGGGGTTGTTAAACTTTAGGGTGCATCGATTCACATAGGGCACTTAATAAAGAAAGGTCAGGGGCCAGTAGCACAGTAGGGCATTTGCCTTCCACACAGCTGAACCGGGACGGATCTGGGTTCGATCTCTGGCATCCCATATGGTCCCCCAAGCCTGCCAGGAGCGATTTCTGAGCTCAGAGCCAGGAGCAATCTCTGAGCGCTGCCGGGTGTGGCCCCAAAACAAACAAAACAAAACAAAAAGAAAGGGCAATGGCTCCCTGGTAGGACTCAATCATCTTTTTATTTTTATTTTTTTTTTTAAATATATGTTATGTTGGTTTTACCTGGATATTTTTAGCCAGTAGCAAAATTCAACCCAGATTGACTCCCAGCAGGGGACTCATTGTCTCTCAGTGGGTGTGGTGCTCTGTACAGTTCTGGCACTCACCATTCCTGGGAACCCCTATATGAATCATGTTCCCTGGAGGGCTGTGCAATAGAGAGAGGCTGAATCCAACAATAGGTTGGCTTGGAAGTGGATTGGTTTTTGTGACTCAGTGATGTCAGGAAGGTCTCAGAGTGTTCTCATCTCTATCATCTTTGGCGTCATCTGTAAGTTGTGAAGGAGCTGACAGCAGCATCTCCAAATGTCTGTTGGGTACAGCGACATCCAGAGGATGAAGAGATATGGAGATAGACTTTTGGTGTTCTCTCTCCCTCCCTCCTTCCCTCTTCCTCTCCCTCTCTCCGTCTCTTTCTTTCTCTTCTTTCCCCCCTCCCTCTCCTCTCTCTTCCAGGTCTCGCCATGATTCCTTGGTCGAAGCTGGGTCCCATCTCTACAGCTGTAGGCCAGAAGGTCTGAGGACTGACATAGAAAATAGAAGGTCTTTAGGGATGAAGGAGCAGGGAACACTATTTGTGAGATTATCTGTCATGAACTGCTGAGGTCCAGTGACTTGTGGACAGATAACACAATGGAGTTTGTAGAGCTGGAGTGAGGGAACTGGGTGTTTGGGGGTCTTGTTGGACACTGAAAATAATTATTACTTTCTTGTGTGTGTGTTTGTGTGTGTTTCTTCCTTGAGATATCAAAGTAGCTGCCTTATTTAAGTCTTATTTTTGGGGTGTGTGTGTGATGCTGGGGGTCACTCCTGGCTCTGCATTTAAAAATGTTTCCTGGTGGTGCTCAAGGGATACCGGGGATCAAACTTGGGTCAGCCACGTGCAAGGAAAATGTCCTACCTGCTGTTCTATCATTCCAGCCCAACTCCCTTTATTTCTGGTTTTTCCTTCATGACTGCAATTATTCCTATCAGGAGGCCTTCCTGAGTATTTCCTCTGGAAAGAAATCTCAGGGCATGAGGAAAGAAAAAAATCTCCTATACTGGCTGTGCCTGAAAGCAGTTGAAATAATAATAATGTTTATTGTTACGATTTTTATTATTGTCTCCCCCACATTTCGGTGGTTACAGACGCTGAGCCTAGTATGGAGTATACATTTTATATGAGACCCCACAACACTCTTTTGGTTTTATGGTTCATATTTGATGGATGGGGAAATTGAGACTGTGAAGTTGAAGGTGTGTGAGCCGGGCTGTACAGCTTGCAGGTACTGGAGCCAAGACAGCCTGAGTCCAAGACACTGCTGCACTCTACAGCTTATCAGTAACTGCCAGCCTTGTGCCCCTGAAGGAAAGTTCTCAGGGAAAGACAAGGGGGTTTCAGTGTCGAAAGAGTTCCTGAGGAGTGGAATGTTTCCTCTGGGAATAATTCTCAGGGCCCTAGGAAAAAATATCCCAAGCAGAATAAATACCAGAAAGAAACAGGAAATCTGGTTTTCTAAACTGAAAATAGTAAAAACTCAAAAACTCAAAAAAAAAAAAAAAAAGCCCACTTAAAAAAAAAGGCCTTAAGGTTTATTGGCTTAAGGGAGTGGGAGCTTTGACTGAGAGCGGCAGGATTGAGGAGAGCAGTGTGTGTCCCCCGCTTCTCCTCACTGCTAGCTACTTCCTAGTGGCATGATCTCAGGGAAGTCACTGGCCTGCTTGAACAGTGTCCACACAAAAAGAAGGGGCCTGACTGGCAGCATGGTTGAGGAAAGGGCTGAGCATGCCTTGCTAGCAGGATGGGTTTTACCTTGTGAGGTGATATCAGGGTGAGCTGCCGAGCGGACCCCTCAAAGTTTCCAGCTGGCTGTAGCAGTACCTGGGTTGACCTACTCATTGCCAGAGTGCAGGGGAACTTTAGCTGGTTGAGGCAGATATCTGGCTTCAGTCTCCTCTGAGTATTGCCTACGAAGCCTATTTAGTTCTGGATGTCCTCCCTGGAAAAGTTGCCTGGTCTCTGGGAATGTTGACCATAGATCTGGGGGAGCAGTAGCTCAGGGACACCGTGGACAAAGATTAGGACTCAGGGCTACACATAGGAAGTACAACCCGTGACAGTGTGGTAAGACCTTGGGTCTTCAAAAGCTCCGAATGAGCCAGAAGAAGGTCTTAATGTGCGTAGAGGATGAACCCCAGAGCAGCCACAGTAGCTTCCTATAGAGGTGGCTCTGGAGAACATTAACTTTCCAGTTATGAACAGAGGAAATAAATAACAGCACTGCCCCCCTCAGTCTCCCAGTGACGCACATTTGTCTGTAATTTTGTAGGTTTTTTTAAAGTTAAATTTAAGGTTATTTTTCCCTTCCTGCCCTTATCTTTCTCCCATTTATTGGTTCGTCTTAAAACTTTTGGTAAGCATCTTCTGCTGGCCAGCTGAGTTTGGTGCTAAGGTTTCGAAGTAAAAATTGTTGTCCTCAAGGACAAATGTCTTAAGTAAACAGGGCAATGACAAAGCTGTGTGATTAGTACTAACAGGTAGTGTGGGGTCCTCTGGGAGAGCACCTGGTGGTGGATGTGGGAGGAGCGGCAGTTATTTCTCAGAGGAGGTGTCTCCTGAACTGGGTCTGGAAGACTGGCAGGAAATGTGCCAGGTAGACTGGCCTCTGGGTGGGATTCCAGGCAGAGAGTGGTAATGTCTCCATTTTACAAGAAAATGGCCCATGAAAGGTGTTGTGTGAGAGCCCTGGTGGATATTATGCCCACGGATTCTCCTTGCAGGTGTGTGGGAAGTGACAGTGTGATTGAAGTGTGGCAGAATCCTAGGGGAAACACATGTACCCTGCTCAATTGAATTTCTGATATTTTCTTCATCCATCTTTCTTAAAGGCAGCAGCTTCCCACCTCCTTATGCCGATGCAACTACTTTCAGCCCTTGTCTGCATAAGCTTGTGAAATTACAGTCAACAGCCACTGTTCTAAGGGGATTAATACCTTTCTAAGTTTATTCTTTGGTAAAAAGATGTTTTTGTATTTAGATTTTTGTTTTTGGGGGCACACTTGACAGTTATGTGAGGCTGTTCCTGAACTCTACTCCAAATTTACTCCTGACTCTGCTTGAGGAAACTTATGTGGTATTGTGCAAAACATGTGTTCTATCCATGCAAAACATGTGCTTAGCCTGTTCAGCAATCTCTCCAATCTCAAAGATTTTCTGAAATAAAAGCAACTTCCACCCCAATTTTGTGATTTTGGTTTGCTTAACGGGACACAGCTCACATCTCTCAGCTTATAGGAAGGCTTTGTTCTGTTTCAGAACCTGATGACTGCTGACAATTTGGGTTATACTGTGAGACTTTCATTTCAGCTGTCATTTCTTTTTTGTGAAGCTAGCACTGGACTTAGCAAATTGGACTCGGATAAGTGACTTTACCTTTCTGTGCTTCTTTATTCTCACTTAGGAAAATTAAAAGGCTGTCAGAGGAGGCCAGTTTCTCAAAAGGCAGTCTGGGCTCCACGTACCTAATAGCATGTCCTCATGGGGTTACACCTTCTTCCTGTTTATATTGTAGATTCCTGGGAGAGGGAGGCCCAGGATTCTGCATGTAACAGGCTCTCTTGACATTTCAAAGCTTTGGAACCCCAAGACTATATGATTTCAACTTCCTTTTAGCACTGATTTCCTCAGCTAAGTATCTATATGTCCACAGGAAATGTGGGGGGGGGGGGTCAAGGAGGAGGAAGGGGGAAAGTTAATTTTCTCAATTTTTTTCCCTTGGTAATGATGCAAACTACTTTGTGGTTGAGGTGCCCCAAATCTTGGCCATTTGGTTTATGGGCTCTTCCACAGGCTGGGCTGGATGGTCACTGAGGAGAAGTCTTGCTGACATGTACCTGTTTAGGTCGGACAGAATCTTTTTATTAGAGGAAGGATCATGGCAAACGCCCATCTCAACTTTTCATCTTTGGCTTTGGACTGTTTGACTTCCCCTCTCTGAGTCATCCTGCCTAGATCTCCTGCATTCTGATAAGGTCATTTTGCACTATCCAACTGGAGCCAAAGGGGTTTTTGTCTTCTCTGTGTGGGTTCTTTCTCTCCACTGATGGTCTTTGTGAGATTGTTAAAGGAGGGACAGTGTTTTAAGAGCTGTTAGGTGTATTCTCATGTATCTGAAAAGAGAAGTCAGGGTTCTTTGTAGCTCCCTATGAGTCATCTCCAGTTTCTTATCATTTGCCCTCAAAAATGTCCTAGTAGGGGCCAGAGTAATAGCATAGTAGGTAGGGTTTTAGCCTTGCATGCAGCCAACCCAGGTTTGATCCCAGGCATCCTATATGGTTCCCCAGGAATGATTTCTGAGTGCAAAGCCAAGAGAGACCTCTGAGCATCACCAGGTGTGGCCCCAAAACAAAAACCAAACAAAAAATTCCTGCTAGTCTCTAAGATTCTACAATGTTGATAACTTTGAGAAGCCTGTTGTCTTGAGAACCTCAATCAGCCTGATCCCTTCATGCCATTCAAATGTGGATATAGTGGTTCTTTAATGTGGACTGGACCAGATAAATGCTGTATTCTGATCCATCATAAAAGTGAATTGGGGACCGGAGCAGTGGCACAGTGGTAGGCCAATTGCCTTGTACGCAGCTGACTTAGGACAGACTACAGTTTGTTCCCCCGCCGTCCCATGTAGTCCCCCGAGCCAGGGATGATTTCTGATCACAAGCCAGGAGTAATCCCTGAGCATCACCGGGTGTGGCCCAAAAAGTGAATTGGTAGAACCTACAGTCCTAGATCGTACAAATTAAGAAAAACTTTTGTAGATCTTGAATGTTTGGTTCTGTGATGTAATGTGGATTGCATTGTTGAAATCAGTCTGTAAACATGGAATTCGACTGGGGTGATTACTCAAGAACTCTTTTACATTTTCTTAGCTGGAACAAATCCAAAGTTGTCTCAAATGTGTCAAATGTCTCAAATGTGGTCAGTGCAGATTTGTGGCCAAGAAGCAAGGTTGGATACCAAGGATCCTGCGCAATTCTCTGCCCATATAGGTATTCACTATTTGACTGTAGGAGGAATGGCTAAGGGTAAATAAGCAAGAGGACTAAAAAACAATTAAGTTGGTAAAGGAAGGCATGGCCCTCAAAGGATAGATAGTTATGGTTTTGAATTTGCCCTTAGCTTTTCCTGAAGTTTAATTTTCATGGAAATATCAATTAGATTTAGGATTTGCAGCAGTGCAGAATGGTAGAGTAGAAAAACCAAGTAGATGCTGTGTGCATATTAAGTCCTCTGCTGCATCTCTTAGTGTTTTAGTATTTGTTAGTCATTTATTGGATAAGCCCCAGAGATACATTTATAATCTTTTTATGTGTGTGTATTCAGGGAAACTGAGGCACGGGAGTGAAGTGCCTTTAATTTATATAGTGAAGTAGTTGGCAAACAGTGGGCAAACAGGACAAACAGCTTTCTGTTTTTCTATGGCTTCAGGCCCCTAGCAGGACATTTCTGAGGGGATAGGATAAGAAACTGGAGACGACTTCCAGGGAGTTACAGAGAGCCCTGACTTCTGTTTTCAGACACATGAAAATACACATCCAACAGCCAAGGATGATTTCTAGAGGATCCCCTCTAAGGATTAAAATTTGGCTTTGCAATCTCTGAGCAGTAATGGGGTCACCTTGGAGTATCTAGTTGCTTTGTGACATTTCTGTCACTTGGCTGTTTGACATTTGCTGGTGTTTCTCCAGTGACAGGAATTCACTCTGCTGAGGAAGTTTGTTTTGTTTTTGAATGCTTCTAATTTTAAGAAAAATTTTATAGGAGCTATCATCAATCTCTTATTATATTCTCCGTAGTATACACTTTTTATTATCTTTACACACCATGGTTCATTCATATGAATTGAGTACTTACTAGGTTTTAAATTTAGGAAGAATAAAAGTCTAAACAAGATCTACTATAAGTTTTCTGCCTCTTCAAATATTAAATAAGGTGTTAGTATTGTGGAAGGAGCTTTGATCATTATATCAGAAGACTATATATCAGGGTGATAATATAGATAAAGAAATATCCTGCTGACAAAGAAAGGTTCTGCTTGGTGGAATGTGGCTCAGGCACAGCACCCCTGCCTTCCAGATATAATGCCTTAATTTCTTCCCCTGGCATTGCTCCATCTGCTGGATGTGATTTTGGTGGCACTGCCATTTGTGGTCCTGGTGTTACAAGAGTGTGCAACCTCCAGCAAACATGACATCCAAATACGTGCAGAGATGTGAAGAGAAATGTAAAGAGAAAAAAAAAATGAAAGGAAAGGGGGAAAAATAAGACTTGTATGAACTTGCTTAGACTCTTGAGTAAGTATCACTTTATTTCACAGAGGGCATTACCTATCCCTTTGGACCTCCCCAAGCAATGAAAGTTCATAGGGGTGAAGTGCCTTTTAAAATGTTAATTGCTACCTATTACTAAGCTGTAGTAACTTTCAGTGGTTCTGATTCTCCTCACTTTGTCCTAGCACTATAAGCATCACCTAGAAACCTGTTTGAAATGCAAATTCTGCAGCACATCCTCAGATCTGCTGACTCAAAAATTTAACAGCTAGGACTCAAAATCCGAGTTTCTGGGTTGGAGAGGTGGTTCAAAGGATCAAGTGCTTGCTTTGCATATAAGAGTTCTGAGTTCAATCCTGACTTGGCTTAGCCCAAAGAGCATCACTGGGAGTGACCCAAGCACCAGTCTGGGAGTAGCTTCTGAGCACTGTCAGATGCTCCCCAATCACAATTCTTTTGGCCCTTTGCAAAAAGAAAAACATCCATTTTACAACGATTTTGTTGTCTTTCCTGGTAGAGGAGCTGCCTTAGATAAGAACCATAGTTCTTAGCCTTTAGGGTTCACTGGAGTCTTCAGAGAATGGAGGCTTGTAAATTTGTGGCTGCTGTGTCCTGACAAGTTAGGTCAGATTCTGAGGGCAGGATTTATGCAGAAAGTGTCCAGGTGTTTCTTTTGTGTGGTTACGGGGATGGGAGCTGTGAGGAACAGAGTTATTACAAATGTGGCTGTGTGCTATCCCTGACCAACTCTATGTTTTTGGACAAGAGAACCTTGCCTCCATCTCTTCTTGTCTGAGTAATGAGGATACAGATGTCCATTCCGCAAAGTTGTCAATGAAAGTTAAAGGGGTTTACAGGGTTGGGATGGCACCTGTAAGCCTGCAAATATGTGACCCTTGCATGGTAAGTGAGCAGGTTTACATTTGCAGGAGAGTGTCTGGGTGCTTGGTACAAATGAGGCTTGTCTTTCTCCCCACCTCTTGTCTCCACAGTAAGCCTCTAACTCTTCCTTCAGGACATAATTCCTCTATTTTTCACTTTTGATATTTTTTTTGGTTTTGGGGTCACACCTGGCAGCGCTCAGGGGTCACCCCTGTCTCTACGCTCAGAAATTGCTCCTGGCAGGCTTGGGGGATTATATGGGATGCTGGGTTTTGAATCACTGTCCTTCTGCATGCAAGGCAAATGTCCTACCTCCATGCTATCTCTCTGGCCCCTGATAAATTATTCAGAAGAATACCTTTCTTGGGGGCCGGCGAGGTGGTGCTAGAGGTAAGGTGTTTGCCTTGCAAGCACTAGCCAAGGAAGGACCGCGGTTTGATCCCCAGTGGTCCCATACGGTCCACCAAGCCAGGGGTACTTTCTGAGCACTTAGCCAGGAGTAACCCCTGAGCATCAAATGGGTATGGTCCCAAAACAAACAAACAAACAAACAAACAAACAAAAGAAAGAATAACTTTCTTGAGACTGGAGAGAGAGCACAGTGGTAAGGCATTTGCCTTGCATGGACTGACCCTGAACGGAGCCAGTTCAATTCCTGGCATCCCGTATGGTTCCCTGGCTTGCCAGGAGCAATTTCTGAGCACAGAGCAGGAGTAACCCCTGAGCATTGCTGAGTGTGGCCCAAAATCCAATAAATAAATAATAAGTAAATAAATAAATAAACTACTAAAAAAAAAAGGAAAATACTTTCTTCAATAAAAGTAATGTTGGACCAGAGAGATAGTACAGGGGGTAGGATTTTGCCTTGCATGCAGCCCAGTTAGGTTTGAGTCACATAGGGTCCTCTAAGGTAGGAGTGACTCCTGAGCACAGAGCCAGGAGTAAACCCTGAGTACCATCAGATGTGGTGAAATACCAGTACCAAAAATAACTTCCATAAAACCCACTAAATTAAAACAAAAAAGGCACTTTCCCTACTGACAATATTCGTCAACATTTAACGATGTACCCATTTTTTTTTTTAATCCTTGTAATTTTAGTTCTTGGAATTTGTTCTACAGATACGCCTGAATAGGAAAGAGAGGATGTCTATTCCTTATAACTTCCTTAAAATGCTGTAGTACAACTCAACTAGAGTAATCTCTGTTTATCAATCTGGAGTTCTGGGCAGCTATATCTGATATAGTCACAGAAAAGAATTAGGCTGCTCTCAAGACTGGTGTGGGATTCTAGGACATAATTTGAAAATGAAAAAGCAGAGCACAGAATCACTCTATAGGATGTTCTACCTTCTGTGCAAGAAGGGAGAGGAGAATGGATGATTTTCTGTGTTGTGTACAACACTACTGGAAATGGGCAATGCTGATTGACATTGCCAAAGGAACTGGGTAGAGTAAGGCTTTCTCAATATAAACCATTGCCTGCCTTCTAAATCTTGTGCCTTCTAAATCTTCTATAAAAATCACCAATAAGCATGTGACCTAAGCTTTGTGGCCTGATTGCTCTAGGGGTGGAGTGGGAGAATTATTGTTTTTCTGCAAATTGAACACTGCTCTACTTTGGATGCCATTGAAGATTGCATTACTCTTGGCATTGTGGGCTACGATGAACCTTGTGGTCAGCAACAGCAACAGCTCTGTTTCATGTGAATGGTTGCCAGGGTTGGTCCTGTTGACTCCAAGGAAGTTTAGAACTGCCTCAAGCGTGTATTTGCACAACCGGCTTTGTGTTGGCCCAGAATGCTTGGCTGTTAGAGTCATTTGACTTTGGAAGCTGTCATCTGTAGCATTAGCTCTTTCCCCCAGTTTGTGCCATTGTGAGGATCCATGAGTCTGCCTCCTGTGTCTATCTTTATTTAGAGTCTTTGCTAAGAATTTATTGAACAGGGCATGGCTAAAAGTTGAAAACTGCATCTGGTTGTCAGTAATCTTTTTCTAGTATGTCATCAAACCACAAAAGATGCCAGGGTACACTCTTAAGTCACTAGTGTTTAATGTGTGTCCATGATGTGCCTTGCACTGTGCTGATTCTGAGGGTATACTTTCTGGGGCCTGGTGAGATAGTTCATATTACATGCTTATCATAAGGAACGTTCTGAATTTGATCCCCTATAGGAGTCTTGCTGGTATAGCCTTGGTATAATCTTGGTGTTTCTCTAGCATCTGCAGATATGGCCCCCTTTAAAATTTAAAAAATAAAAATAGGCTTCTTGACTAGAGAAGATACCATCTTGTTGGAAAGCTTTTTGCTCAAAGGGGCCAGAGAAGGTAGATTTTTTTTGTTTGGTGGGTCATGCGTTCTCTGTTGGCAGTTTTCAGTTGTTTTATTATCACACAAAAATGCCAGGAGAAGATTTATTTATTTGTAGATATCAGGCTTACTCACTTTCCTACTTTAAAGTTGGGCATTTGCCCTGTCTTGTGCCTTCAGACCCCATTTACCTTTATGTAATTTTTTAAAGTCAATAAGTTGCTGTTTTACAAAGTTTTTAAAATTAGTTAGGGATAATATAATGTCTAAAAAATGGGAACCACATCAAAAGTGGAAGGAATGCTAAAACAAGTAAATTATTGCAAGCCACTCCAACATAACTCTTGTTATTACATTTGACTGTCACTTGTGCCTGCTATGTGAAGAATCATCAACATGTGCAATTGCTGTGCTTTGGAAGAGCAGTGGTAAGCTAATTAGTCAAGTTTTAGAGGAGCATAGTTTAATGTGTGTGTGTGTGTGTGTGTGTGTGTGTGTGTGTGTGTGTGTGTGATACGCAGAGAAGAACAGTCAATTTTAGCTGGGCAGGAGGATATCTTTCAAAGACTTTAACAGGACAGGTTAACTTGATAAGTCTAAGTTGAAGACCGAATTGTATGTGAACTATGATGTGTATCCAGCCATGTGCCTGATATATATGAAAAACTGCAAGAAAATGCCTCCAAATAATATTATGGTATGGGCATTGATGAATGCAGTTTTCCAGAAGGGGGTATATATTCCATAGTATTTTTCTCACTGTAACATGTGTGCATTCTGGTATTTAGTGACTCAGGCTTGCAGATATATTTTTTTAATTTTTTAATTTTTAATTATGAGAACAAAGATGCAAAGAAAGAGGACAAGGTAAAGTTACAGTGGAAGGACAATCACCCATAACATAGTTCTCAGAAGAAGTCTCCTTGCTGATATCTTAACTTTGAACTTTCAGCCAAAGAACATTAAGATAAATAAAACAGAATCCATGTACAATTACTTTGTCCCTCAAGTCCCCAGATTGTAACACATTATAATATTTCTTAACAGCACACAAGGCAATCTAAAGCCATAAAACTTACGTAACACCTTAAACATTAGAGCATAGTATTTTTTACATTTCTTTGTACATGCATATTAGCTTAAGTTAATCTCAAATTTTAAGCGGTTTTTTTTTTTAAGGATTAGAGTCAAAGGAGCACAGTAAAAACGGTGTTAGAGTGGCAATTGTTGTTTGCATAGGCCCACCAAAATATGAAAGGCATGGAAAGGAATAACCTTGGCCTAAATACAAAGAGACCCTATCCCTGAAATTTCCTGGCATAAGACCAACTCTAGGCTCCAGGCAAGTTAAATCGTCCAATCCAAGACATTGTCCGTAGTGCCAACACACTTTTCACACAGTCTCTGTTGTTGGTATCATGTTTCTGTATTAAAGATCCTGGAATCTGCATATCCTACATTGAAGTCAGGATGTGGAGCGTCCTCTCGTTTCACCTCACCATTAAAGGGCAATGCAGGAAGCCCTGTCCTGTAAGCAGGTCGTTGTTGTTAAGTCTTCTCAGGCTTGCAGATCTTGGCTGTTGGCTTGCTGCGGTATCAGGAGCTTGAGATTCTCCTTGCCAGGCCAACAAGTACTGACGAACCCTCTGCATTTCCATCAGTGGTAACTGAGGATGAAATAGAGAAGCTAATATGAATACACCAGATCCCTTGAATAGTCTTCTACAAGCATTAAAATCTTCAAAGTTCTGAATGTAACCTGAATGAAATGGTGCTGTTGCCTCTTGCAACCTGGCCTGATCTTGTTTCTCAGTGCTAAACCCTCTCTTACATAGCAAGAACTGTTTTACTTTTATAATTTATAGGAGTATGTTTTTTGGAGGGCACACTCAGCTTTGCTCCAGGTTTATTCATGGCTTTGTGCTCCGGGATCACTCTTGGCACTGCTATAAGGATTGTATGGGGTGCCAGGGATCAAAACTGGGTTAGCCCCATGCAAGGCAAATACCTCACCTGCTGTACTCCCTTCAGCCCTCTATCTTTTTTTGGGGGGGGTGTCACACCCAGCAGCGCTCAGGGGTTCCTCCTGGCTCTACGCTCAGAAATCGCTCCTGGCAGGCTCTGGGGACCATATGGGATGCCGGGATTCGAACCACCGACTTTCTGCATGCAAGGCAAATGCCTTACCTCCATGCTATCTCTCCAACCCCTCCTATTATCTTATTTTTAAAATGTTCATTGAGACCCTTAAAATAATAGTTTGGAAGAAAGTAACATTGTTGGGAGCACTAAGAAAATGCTTCTTCCTTCTCTCACTTAAAAACACTGAAAAAAAATCATGCATATTCACCACTCTCCGGAATATTTGTGGCACACAGATTCTCCATGTGCTGCATTCATTTTCACCTGTCATGTCCAGTCATGGAGGGGATGGACTGCCAGAACTGAGGAGGTCTTATCTATGTGCTCCCAATGTTGGTTTTTATCTAATTCTGCTCCATCTTAGGAGAGAGTGGGATTGTGGGACCATCCTAGGTCCAGATTTGGCTCTGCTTCTTAGCTGTGTGATTGCTGGCAAGATCTTGGAGTTCAACTTTTCCTCTCATTAAATGAATATTGATCAAATTGACCTCACACTTTTTTTTTTGTAAGGATTGAACCAGGTGCCTTGTGTAAAGCACCAATCTACTGCATGACCTGTGTATGAATAGACACACAATGCATAGAGGCTGCTGTTATTCATCATAAACTGTATGATTGTTAGAGCCATTTTTGTAAATCAGCTCATTTGTGTTTTCTAGGTACTTAGGCAGAAAGAGTTCCAGCCTGCCCTTCATTATGGGTATTTTACACCATGTTTCTGAAAATGGACATGAAGCTCATGGGCTGTAGAGTGCTAGTGGGAGTTATGATCCAACAGTAAGAAATTTCCATCACCATTCATTTTTCTCAGAAGACTGCAAGATTCTGGAAGGGTAAACTTCATTAGATGTCAGTGCTTGCAGGCCAGATAGATAGCACAGCGGTGTTTGCCTTGCAAGCAGCCGATTCAGGACCTAGGTGGTTGGTTTGAATCCCGGCGTCCCATATGGTCCCCCACGCCTGCCAGGAGCTATTTCTGAGCAGATAGCCAGGAGTAACCCCTGAGCACCGCCAGGTGTGGCCCAAAAACTAAAAAAGAAAAAAAACCAAAAAACAAAAACAAAAAAATGTCAGTGCTTGGGGCCAGAGATATAGCATAGTGGTGGAGCGTTTGCCTTGTTCAGGGCCAACTGGGATAGACTTGGGCTCAATTTCCAGCATCCCATGTAGTCCCTCAAGCCTGCCAGAAGCGGTTTCTGAGTGAGAGCCAGAAGTGGTCCCTGGGCACTGCCGGGTGTGGCCCAAGAACCAAAACGAATAAATAAATAAATCTTTGAAAAGAACATGTCAGGTGTTTGGTGCAGTTGCCTTCTGTTGATGAGAGCTGTGTTAGAGTGCGGAACATGGGGGTGTGAAAGGCTCAAGAAATTGGTTAATTAACAAAAGGGAATGACTAATAAATAGAGACCTCCTTGGTTGGATCTTGGGGCCATTGTCTCTCTCTAATCTACAATCATACTTGGAACCTGGCTCTGAGCTTTAGAAGGATTTGAAAAACTTGTCTTAAGCATAGTGATAGAATTTCATTCTTATTCCAAGACAAATCCAGTGTTAGCTTTGCTGCCTCTCTGAGTCCTGCTGATTGTCAGTTAGTCCACCAGGTGACCAGAAACAAGATAAAAGGACAGACAGGAGTTCTTCCCTCATTTGCGGGGAGGGGACTTCCTATGGGAGGGAGGATAGACTTAGCAGCTATTAGGGAAAATGGCAAACGAGTCAATGAAAGACTTGAGCAGGCTACATTTATTGGCTTCTTAAGATGAAAAAGTCAGCTCTGAATTAGGGTTGATATATTTTACAGTTGCATAGCATAGAGCATTGGTCTCTTAGTATATTCTCCCCTGCCCTACTGTTAAAGACCAGTATCTGGAGGCAGGATGTAACTGTAACGTTTTTCTTCATTCCTAATCTGTCAGAATATTTGGGGAACTGGGAGTGTAAGGGGTCAAGGAAAAGGACTTTAACTCAGAGGTCTGGCACAAAGTAGTTGTTGAATAAACACGCTTATCTGTGATAGGAATTGCTGTCTCTGTCAATTACTTCAGATTTAGGGCATGTAGAGAACTGAGACCATTTGTGTGACTGTCATTTTAATATCTTGTCACTGAATATTAAGAGTTTTGAGGAGTTAGATTAATATGTAAGAGCCACTGAGTGTATTTTCATAGACATGTTCTTTGTAGCACATTTTACAAAGTAACAATCAGAATTCTCCACTCCCTTCCCACATCTCTGATTTGTGGAGCTATATTTTTTATCTAATAGATTGCCTCCATTCTTCGTCTCTGAACACTTCCACCATTTATCACAAAGTCCTGGCATCTTTTTTTTTTTTCATGCCCTTTCAGTTTGTAAGCATAATGCTTTCTTTCTTTTCAAATAACCTAAGCTTTTGTTTTATAAAGATACATTTTATCAGTTAGTTTGAAAGGGTTTGTCTATTTAGGCACTAAGGAATTTATTTGTCATTTTGTTTTTTGCCCTCTTAAGTAAGCCAGGACTTACTCC